>NC_026156.1:2665181-2747420 GCF_000512975.1 Sesamum indicum
GCAACAATATGCTCCAATGAGTTTGGCATGCGGCTACCAGAGCTGCATTTCATACTCAATATGACCATTATCTATTTGTTTGCATTCACATTGACATGCGAACCACAATTGGTACTTAACCCATGAAATCATCATCTCTACCATGTCTTAACAAATCAAAGCCTATAACATCCGGGTTGTTGCATCTTATTCCAGACTCTTTCAGTGATTTTTCTAGAACCACATTCAACAATTACTAGTATATTAGTGAGTGCTAACGGGATGTCAAGTAAATACTAATTTCTTCTACCAAAAAGAATAGGGACAATTAGCACGCTGCTTGACTGCTACAATTCCATTTATAGAGATAATATACTCAGTCATCTGGTATTTGTATCAACATTATTCAAATTGTGTAAAATAGCTTCACGATCCCATCTTTATTCTCCAACCGAGCTCAGAAGTACTCTAATTCAGAAAAAGGAGAATGCGAAATATCAAAACATAGCCATTTCAAATGTCTATCTTTAACCAAGACAACCCAATTGACTGACAGACGAGGCACTAGCTTCCAAAACATAGCTATGCCAGAAGTTTCATAAATTACAATAGAAAGATTCTAAACAAAATTACAACTTCATGTTATTGCTTGATTTCTTTAAGCTTCATTAACAATTATCATTGTCAATCTAAAATACCTGTACATAGATTCAAAGGCTTTGACGTCTTTGCATTCATCAATATTAGGAAATGAGGGATGGTGAGCAAGGGAATGAACCACATATGCAAGCATGTATTCTGGATAAAGTGTGGGAGAACTTCCATCAGTCTGTGAAGAAATTTGTCGTCCCCTTCCTTGCCGACACATCTGGATTATGTCATTCAGATTGCGTTTGTTCTGCCAAAGCATTTGGAGAATGGATATTCAGATGTGGTATGCGGAATTTTCCACTGTTAGATGTGGTATAAACAGACTTAAAAAAAAAAAAAAGAAAAGAAAAGTAGATTACAGCAAAAGTACTTAAGCAACCTTTTACCTCTTCTAAATCGGGATGCTGAGAAGAAATATCAAGCAGTAATGCGCAAGCATACTTAGGGTCTAGAATCCGGTCCTTCACATACTGATGAATCTTGTTGAGCAATAGTTTCTTTACCTCAGGAAAATTATCCTACAAAATCCAAGCGTGGGAGAGTAAGAAAAACCTAGCCAGTGAACTGTTTTAAGGGAATAGGAATTAGGAAATTTATTCCAGAAACAACCACATGCTTCCATTCAAGTAAACTCAACCTCTGAAGTTCTCAGTGTGAGGTAAAAGACATTAGTTGGAATTTTGTGCTCCCAGTGCTTTGATAAACGAAGCACGGCTTTTGCTGCAGCAAGCTTCAAATGAGCTCTATCAACCAAACTGAAACATGAAAAGAAAAATCGTATTAGTACCAGAAAATCTTAAGCAATACTAAGTCAGATGGAGAAAACTTCCATACTGTAACCTTCTTAAAAGACATTGTAGACAAAATACATCCAGTTACCTTGATTCAATCTCTCTTGAGATATCACCAAAAGAGAGTATATTCTTCAGTAGTTCAATTAAGCCATCAATTCCAGAACGAAGCTGAGCATCCTTGACAGGTAAATAGCTCTTGACCAGAGCTTTAACCCCAAATATCTGCATGCACAATTTGATGCTCAATCAGGCCTTTAAGATTTTCCAAGATCTGCACTATTTCAGTGATGAAGAACAAGAAATGTGCAACAGAAAGACCTTTAAAGAACAAAGTTCACTTCTATCATCCCAACAATCGGGTGGTTTATCTCCTGTTATCTGCAAGTGAAGCATGTTTTATAAGACCTTCATAACAACAAAAGAGTAATAGATCTACAAATGCTTCTGCCTTAGTCATACATGTCCATTCTCCAGTATGTTTTCCTTAATGAACTTTGCAATCTCATTTTCTCTTGTTTCAAAGACTGGCATAGCAGCTTGTGCAATGCAACCAAGAGACTGTAGTACAGCAGGTAAATGCGCCTTCTCTTCAAGCATATCAACTAGCCTCTATTCATTTAAAAATGAAAAAACAATCATCAAAAAAGTTGGAAAAAAAAAAGTAAAACAACACAATGAGAAAAGGCAATATAATAGATTATGAAAAGAAACAAAGAGAAACCTTGTAAAGAACAGACAGTGACATGAGCCCATCATCTTTTGTGATGGAGGCAAGTGCATGCACAGCATACTTCGCCTGCCTCCTGTTGCCCTCGATGCATATGCGCTCAAGAATAAGGTCTAATGATCTATGAGTACAATGTATTCCATTTCAGCAAAATAAGGCAAAATATAGAACATCACAAGAATAATTAAGAAGAGATTTCATATAGTTGCACCTTGATGAAACACCCAGTTGTTCTCGGATAGTTCCCCCAGCCTTTGCAAGAATATGTAAAGTACCTTCCTTTATAATTTCATTGTCATCCTCAAGAAGATGTACCAAATCTTCTTCAATCCCACCCAGCAGCAAAGGACAAAATCGAGCTAGAATCTGAAAGTTCGTGCAGTGAACAAGTAATTATATTGCAAATGGCTGTATCACTTAGGTTTTCATCTTGTCATCTAAAGGTGAAAATGATAAACCATCTTGGCAGATAAATATAGCTATTATACTATTTATATCAGGATAAAAAGGAAGGATATTAAGTGTTGCAGACTCTATGAGCTTCATAATAACAGTCTACCATATATAAAGAGTTAGGACCAAAACTTGCATGGAAAAGGTATCAGCATCTCTATATTTGCATGTTCTAAAGCGAGCATCATTATATGACATGTTCAGGGAGAGCTAAAAAATTGTCCACACCCATGGATACACACAATAAGTACCAAATATCCAGAACTTCCGCGCAGCTCCATGATCATTCAGGTCAGACTTAAACATGCATATAAGCTCCTTGAGTCCACTATTAACTAGTCAAACGGAATCCATGGAAATATAGAATCAAGATATAACTTGACCAGCAGTCAGCAATAAATATTACATACAGAATCAATATAAAAAGATGCCATACCACAAGAATAGTCATGCAGGCCAAAATTAACTCATTACTTCCGGAAGACTTTTGTACACCGGCCTCGATAAGGATTTCTTTCACATGATCCTTGTCAAAAAGTAGATAAGAGCATTTCAAGGAAAGAGCACTCAGAAACTCGTAGAGTCGATGCTTATGGCCAAGGATTTTCAGCAATTCACCCTGTGTGGCATTTACCAAGTTTGAGAACCCCTTATTAAGAATTTGGAAGCGTTTTTAAGTTGAATTCACTCGGGCAGAGGGGAAAGTGAAGAAAGAAGGAAAAACCGGACAACTTTAACATCACATTAATGACTCACCCGTAAAGTACTGGCTTGAAGAGAGCCAGTGTTTGGATCAAGAAGTTGAGTCAAAAGTTTCCAGACATTGGAATCTTTCAACTGGTCAAGAATCTGAAAATTCTCCTCTGCTTCTGTAGGATCAATAAAGCACCGAGACATAACGCGGAAGCAAAAGATCACTTTCTTTTGCGTCTCGCCTCCATCACCTCCCTGCACATTGGCAACAACCTAATAGTTTCATCGAAAGCTCCCTAACTTTACAGTAGACAAATATTGAAAAATGCAGAAGTGGTTGTTACAAACCTCAGCTAACTGTCTGAGGGAAAGGTACTTCTGCATCTCCTGTTGTAACCTGCACCACATTGTTAACTCCTTGAGACTTGTTGTTGATGTATCATGCAGTTTGAAAGTAACCTAGCGTTGCTTTACAAAAATCATACAAAATCTTTATATGTAAAAAAAACAGCAGCCACACAAACCTTTGTTTCTGCTCTAGTATTTTCTCGAGAGCTTTAACCTCAACTTTGTCAAACCCAGAGAAAATCCTAATCCAATTTGTCACCTTGTCTTTGACAGAGAAATCAGATGGGAACAAGGATAGAGATAAGATGGGTTCGATTGTATCTGACCTGCAAGGAGAGACCAAATCTCCAACATGATATATCAGAAATCACAAATCAAGAATGTTGAGATATCTTAGCCAGCAACCAGTTGTAGCCAATGCTATAACTTCTTCTCTAGTAGCTTATCAGATATTATCTTTAAGAAATTCACTCTCCTTTTGATGAGCATCATGATGCTGTTAGTTTCAATCAAACAAACTGCCACCATCAGGAGTTAGCCACCACAAGTAATTTGCTTTAAACTTTTATTTGGATTCTTCATATATTCGAGAATTTAATTGGATTTGTCATATATTTGAGAGTTTATTTGAATTCATCATATATTCTCTGGACCAAATACCTAAATCTGCTCAACAAGAAATGCACTGATTTACCTGAAATCTTTATCATAAAAGCACCTCAAAATCTTCCCAACAATCCAATCATATTCATCATTCTCTATTGAGCCATCAGACCGGTTCATGCACGATAATCTATATATGTCAGCTAACCTCTCCATGGTATACTTTTTAACCAGAAGCTGGACAATTGCAGAAAAAGTTATCATAATATGGCAAGGCAGCGCCAAGATTGAATGATGAAAATATTGTACGAACAGAAATAGGCACACATACAGATTTGTCCCGAAGGCGTTCCGAGACCAGCTTGATAGTTTCAACTGGTACTGATGTGAGAGCACGACATGCCACATCACAAACCACAGAGACAACTTGTTTACGAACATTTTCATCATAGTCCAACAACCGGTCGCAAAGCGCAGCTGTACATTGATTGGCATCATCAGGTTTAAGACCTCTGAACCATAAGCTTGAGAACACAGGATTAGAATTCCTTACAGATTATTTGAGGAGCTTCAGCTCTGAAAGGATTCACGAGAAGACAAAGCTTGAGATGCTCAAGGACAGACGTTCTGACCTCCGCCACTCTATCAGTTAGCCTCTTCAGAAACTCCAAAAAGACTGGGTGGAATTCCTCAGAAATACTAGATCCAGGCAGAGCAAAGAGGTCACCTACTAGACCCACCGCTTTCAAACGAATGTCCAACTGATCACTCTGTTTATGTCAAAATTTGGAACTGATGAAGTGTCCAATATATTCGACTATATAGCCCAGAAAGTGCCACCATATTTCAAGAATTTATTACAGCCACTTAAATATTAGCAATTTGACCATGAAAAAGGAGAGAATGACACCAAAAGGTTAAGAGATCTTGAAGCAACTCCAAAGTGCTGCCTATTGACACCGTCAAAATGATGAAGATTATCCCTCAGTATCAAATGCACATGAAATCATGCTTTCAGACCCAAGAAGAAAATGCAGCTGATATGTCATACTTATAAGCAGAACAAAAGGATGGCTTATTGTGCAGAACAAAATAGAACATATAAAAGCAGCTGAGTATGATTACCAGTAGCTCTCCAGTAAGATAAGGAACAACTCCTGATAAAACGTGAGGTGCACAGCAGTAGATATTATAAAGTACACCATGGTAATTAATTTCATGTTTCAGGGCGCTGCTGTCTCCAGACATTGAAGACACGAGAAACTGCTTTATGCCAGGTTCCAGTTTTCGCGAACAATGCTCTATCACACTCATAGCTAGCTTCCTCGCAGCCGAGGTAACATCCTAGAAGTCAAGACTTCCCGAAGTTCAATTATGAAAAAGGCACTCAAACAATAAAAGTTCAGCAAGCAAAGAAAGAGATGTTAACCTTCTTATCACGGCCGAAAACTGACAACAATGTAATTAAAAGGTTCTCTTGTACATCCTCACTTTCTTCTAACAGAACCTTCATAATTGTTTCCATAGAAGTCAACACATTCTCAGGATGCTCGTCTCTGCAGGTGAAAGAAAATACAAGTCAGTACATCAATAGAGTAAAGCGTCCAGAGTTCCCGATAACTATCTCAACAGCGGTAGCCCTGTCTGAGGATGATTATAATCGAAGTTTGACAACACCATCTTTAGAGGTGGTAAATTGTCACAGTGTTCAAAGAAATTTAGAACTATCTTGATTCACCGGTTCAATCAAGGCAGTAAATGGTAGTTTGGCGGAAACAGGATTTAGCAGCAGAGAGATATTACAGCACCCACCCAGTCTATCTCATTGAAATGTTAAACCACAACCAAATGAAGTTTTATCAATATGCAAGTTATTATACTGTGTATATCAACCTTAGAGGATCTAACCTTTTCAGTTTTCTTCACAGTGCAGGAATTGGAGGGATGAGAATGATAGGGGGGGGAAGAGTTGCCTAATTCTGACTTAAAATTCTTTTGTTCATCTCGTGATCTTCAATGATTTCTAATGCATAATATGGGCTACGTCATATTCTTTTCATTACATGTCTGTGTGTATTTACCCCCCTCTAACACCCACCGATCTCTTTCAGAAAAAGAAAAAAGTGAGTATGTGCCAAAGAAGTCCGCACAGAATATCCAAAATAAACATTTTATTTTGGCCAGCTGCAATCAAACTCAAACACAAGCCTAACAATTCCAACTACCACGACACCGGTCATCTTTCTCACCTCTCCTACCTCAAGTTTTTGCAGGCAAATCGGCAAATTCAAAGGAGGACTGCTTGACTTGGTTACTGGAATAGCCAAATATAGGAGAAGCAAACAGAAACCAAAAAGGATTAATTGACACCCTCTTTAAATGGAAAATTGATCGATGTCCAAAACTGAAGAAATGCTAAATGTGCAATCAGGATAGAGTTACAACATCTGCATCCACATAGGAAGAAGGAAAATCACAAGCAAAAAAGTGCACATGTTACACAAGTACAAAGACGCCAAACAACTAAACATACTTGCCCTTGATCAAGATAAAATAGAGAAAAGAGATGCTCCCACGAACAGAATGTATAAACTTGTTTTTCAACTGAAGAAAGAGAGGTAAACATAAAAAAGGCCGTACCTAGCAACGTTGAAGAAAGTATTGAACATTTCATTTATGAGGTCATCACATTCAAGATCCAGCATGACAACACATGATCTGTATCTTGCCAAAGTTTCAAGAATAACAACTCTCCTTCCAAATGAAGGGCCATTTGTATCACTTAAGCCACTGAATGTACTCACGATCAACTGAAAAATATCCTGAAACAGATTAAACAGCAATGACCCAGGTCACAAATGTCCACGTTTTGAAACACATCAAGCAGAGACTTAAGCTGTTATCTCTAGCTATTTACTCTTAAGAAGAAAGAGGTACCTTTAGAACATCATCGTCATATGGAGCCTCAGGTGCAGTTATTCGAGTTATTTCACATATACATGCAGCTACAAAAAGCTTGACCTCTCGATCTTGATGTTTCAAAAGCTCTGGCTTGGCGATTGCATTCGAGAAAGGCTGCATGCAGTCCAGTATTGATTTTGGTGGTGATTGCTCTAACCCAGATAGGCATGTAGCACCTTGCTGCAGGAAGGGAAGAAACTTCAAATTACTACAAACGAATCAATTGACTGTTCACATAACTTTATGCCAAGCAACTAAAATTTCAGGACCTCAACCCATTAAAGCAAGTTCAACATAAGCTCTTCCTTCCTTTTATTTTTTCCCTCCCAGAAATATAGTTTCAAAAGAATATCATTTCAGGCACTAATTTCAGAAGGAAAGTAAATCTCTAGATTGTGGAAATAAATGATAGAAACTTAAGGCTTTTGACTGAGAAAGCAATCCTAAATGCTTTACTTGTACACAATCACATACCAGCTTCATGTCCTCTTTGTCCAATTAGGTCCAAGGAGGGAGGGAAGTAACATAGTGTACTAGGATCTAACAAAATCCCATATTAGCATATGCTTCTTTTTCTCCTATTTACACAGACAGACAGACACACGTGCATGCATATACTAAAAGTTCATCAATTGCTGGATCAAAATGTAACAATTGCAAAATCTTTATTCTTCTTGCATAAAAAATCAAATGTTTTAACAATCTTCACCGTAAAGGAGAAAATTACTAATGGAACTTCCCCATAAAAATATAGATTGCGTACGAAATTGTTGCTAAAAATTTTAAATAAAAATAATTGAAACAAATTTTTCTTTAATATTTCTCAAACTTCAATTAGAATAATTGAAAAAAGTCGTACTTTCTGCATTCCTCTCCTTGGAAATAATTAAGGCACCAATTCAGGTGAAGGTAGGAATTTTGTGGAAGAAGAAGGAAAAGTAAAAAAGAAAAAAGACTTAAACTTTCTGCTTTCCGCCCCCAAAATATAAAGCGCTCGGAGACCCTAGAAAAGAACCCTAATTCAATCCCAATTATGACAAAGCCACAACTTAGCAATGCAGACACATGCAACTGTAAATTGAAGTCATGGACACACAAAAATTCAACACCACAACTCAAACAAACTAAAAAACTAGAAAGGAAAAGCCACGGACTTTCTGCTCGGTTACAGAAATAACAAAGCCAAACAGCGGCTTGAGTGAACCCTAATTCAACCCCAATTATCACGTAGCCATAACTTACATAAATTTACAAGCATGCATCCACAAATGAAACTTGGAAACCAACAGAAATTCATTAGTAACCATTAAAATAATCTTTCTAAAGAGAATTCCAACGCAGAGGAGACATGTAACGAGGGGGCTGTCACCTTCAAGAGCTTAATGAGAGCGTCTTTCGAAGCTGGAGGATTCTTCAACTTCGATCCCAGTTCTTTCAGCTGCTGCTGCAGCTTCGGAGCCATGGAAACTAAATTCCACCGAATTTCCTCACACCTTCAAAACGAGAGGATTCTTCACACGGAGCATTCACTGGGTTTTTCCCAGTGCTTTTTATCAGGGGGTGTGCGAGAATTTGGGGCTTCTTTTATTTTATGTTTGTTTCGAACAATGAAGCGAGAAATAGCTCCTCTGTTAGAAATATAAACGAC
The DNA here is from genome assembly GCF_000512975.1 of Sesamum indicum. Lineage (NCBI taxonomy): Eukaryota > Viridiplantae > Streptophyta > Magnoliopsida > Lamiales > Pedaliaceae > Sesamum > Sesamum indicum. The sequence goes on from NC_026156.1 coordinate 2,674,039, forward strand.
TGAAATAAGCGCTCGCGCTTGGCTTTACCACTCCCGATTTGCTTTTTGGGAGGTATTCTTTTTCGGTTTTAGCCTCCTAATTTACAATATTTGCATGTCAAGTACACGTCCTTCTTTATTTTCGATAATAATAAGATTCCATCAATTTAACAAGATTGTATTCATAAAACATACTAAATTCAATTATATATAGAATTGGTTTTATTTAATATTATTTACTTCTTCAATCCAATTACAAATAATGCTTGGTGTATTTGGAGATAGAATATCCGAATTATATTATCATAAATACTTATCACAACAACTGCATTGCTAAACAACATGGAAAATAGCAATTATGAACTTGTTCGACGTTTACACCATTAAATTATACAGTAATAGAAAAAAGATAATTAGTTTGCAGAGTATCCACCTTTGGATATTGAATGTGGATTGTGCACCGATATATATAGATAATATTTAAAGCAAAGTTTTAATTTACACTAAAGTAAAGATTTTATTATTTAAAAGTTATGTTTAAATACTTTTGAGTTTTCCCCAACAAGAGTAATTTGTTATAATATATCGAAAACTTTCTTAAACCCCATATGAATATACATTCAAGAAAATGACAAGAATTCTTTAGTCTTAATTGTTATTGTACGAGCAATTCTAGTGAAGTAACTTTATTATTAGTGTGAGTTTAATCACATATAGTTTTTTCAGAGCCCTTCGTATTCTTATGTTTGAATTTTTATACTTTTACTTCAGTAATATATTCAGACATAATATTATTTTATATCTATTTGTCTGTTTATTTAGAAAATAAATGAACTCATCCACACAACTACAGTTGAGATCACATAATTAAAAAATATTCACTTAGTTGATATACTGAAATTTTTATTCACTTAAGTTGATATATTGGGATTTTATTGAATTAATATGAAAATTTTCGTCCAATTTAATTGGGCCAAATATAATTGTAACTTTATTTACTGAAATTAATACTAAATAATTAATTTTATTATATGCCCACGAAAGTTTACAATGGACAAAGTAAAGGTATCATGAAAAGTTGGAGGGAGAAATCAACATTAAGCACAAATATGGGGCTGAAATGTAAACTATAACATCCCATGAGCCCAACAACGGTTATACATTTTTGATAAAAAAATAAAATAATAATAATAAATAAAATAAAGAAAAGAAAGGAAGGAGCAACTATTGCTAAACCGAAGTCGTATGATTTGCTGGTGCCGCACTTCTGTGTCGTCCTTTAGGGTGATTGTCTGCGAGAACTGGAAACGTTTTTTACGGCGCCGTTCCTCGTTGCAGCGTCGGGTGAAATTCTCTCTTCCGGCAGCCCATCTCACCGTAAAACCCATCATTCGGACAAATTTTCTCCAATTTGAGATAGCAATGGAGTCCCTGCAAAATGACGAGAACGCCCCCGCCGCCACCCAAACCATGTCGAAGAACGCCCAGAAGCGGCTGCTCAAGCAGCAGCGGGACGAGGCGAAGAAAGCGGAGAAAAAGGCTCAGATGAAGGAGCACAAGAAGAGGGAGGTCGAGCGCAAACGGAAGGAATGGCAGGAGAGATTGGCGAGCGTGGGCGAGGAGGAGAAGGAAAAGCTGATTGAGGAGAGGAAAGAGCTGAGGAAAGAGCGCATGGAAAAACGTACGGAGGAAAGGGGAAAGAAAATCGAGAGGCTGCAAGAAGCGAGGATTAATGGCCAGAATATTGTTATTGATCTTGAGTTTTCTCATCTCATGAGCACTAATGAACTGCATAGCCTCGTTCAACAGGTCGTTTTGCTTTTCTTTTCTCCTATCTTTTCTTGGTTTCATTGTGTTTCTTTTGAACTTATAGAACAATTTTGAGTCGACGGAAATTCTTATGCAGTAAAACGAGAGATACTTCCCCTAAATCTTGTTATCGACTTGCTTTATTGACATTATTGGGCTAACTGTATTAGAGTGGATTTCCTAATTCTTGCTTCTCTCTGGGCTGATCAATTGTGAAGCAGAGAGCACTTCTTCTTTAACATGAAGAACTTATTTTTGTTGCTTATGCTTACATCTGAACAACTTCAAATCAGACGTGGGTATTGGTGGATTTCCTGCAATGACATCTAGACTATGTATGGTTGAGCTTATGCCATCAGATTTTACAATTGTTTGGTGATTGTACAAGATTTTTGCATCAGTTTCCCTTTTGTATAGTTTACCGTGCTTGGATAAATATATCTGCCATTCTCTTTTCAGCGCCATTTATTGAGCTTGTTGCGATCTACATAAACGTGCAGATTATGTATTGCTATGCAATAAATGGAAGATGTGCCTTGCCGGCCCATCTTTGGCTAACAGGTTGTCAGGGAGAAATGCAAAATCAGCTTCTGCGGATCCCAGGATATGATAAGTGGGTAATCGAGAAGGAGGATGTGTCCTATATAGAAGCTTTTCAAGATCAGAAAGAAAAGTTGGTGTATCTCACAGCTGATTCTGAAACCATTCTGGATGAACTTGATCCAAAAGCAGTATATATCATTGGTGGTTTAGTGGATAGGAACCGCTGGAAAGGCATTACTATGAAGAAAGCAAAAGAGCAAGGGATCAAAACTGCCAAGCTGCCGATAGGAGCTTACCTGAAGATGTCTAGCTCTCAGGTGTGTTTTCTCTCCTACTGGTCTTAATTGGGCATCATTTCCTCATTGTCTTTGGGAACGTCTGATTTGACAGAAGGACCACACGTTCACAGATTTAGGTTGCTGTTCTTGTCGAGCTTTTGTTCACATACACCCTTCCCTCATTTAAAGACAACGAGAGAAGGACTAGATGATTCATGCAATGATGTTGGAAGTTAGGATATATAATCTCATTTCAGTTAATCCAGGTTGTGCATTTGCAAATTAATGGTCTATAAAGCCCTTATGTTGAGAGTTGCACCCATGATATGCTAAAAATCCAATATTCTTTTTTTTTGTTGCCTCTCTTTCCTCACCAAAATGCCAGTAGCATTCTTCTGATGATGGTAACTCTTAATTTGCTTACTTCCAGGTCCTTACCGTTAATCATGTTGTCGAGATACTTCTCAAGTTCTTGGAAACAAAAGACTGGAAGGATTCATTTTTTCAGGTGATTCCTCAAAGGAAAAGATGTGAAGCTGGCTCCGAGGACAACACAGAAGAGGTTTTGTCAGAAGGCTTTTTGGAAGAGGGAGATGAGATAATGCCTGAAAGACAAGAAGGGGCAGAGGCAGATAACGGAAATGATAAAGATGTTCAAAAGATAGGAAAGCTAGAAGAGGAAGACTGTGTACTTATAGATGATCAAAAGGCAAAAAGGCAGTGCATTGAAGCATAGAGTTAGCCGTGACTTTCTTTTTTCACTTGGGAGGCAACAAACTCCAGTTCAAAGTTTCGTGGACAGTGTCTCTCGGTAAATGAATTACTCATCTTAGTTGCATTATAGAAGCCTCTTGACAGTTTGATTTGCACCATCAAGCTTCAATTTATGATCTTTCAAAACCCTCTATTCCTTCTATGTGTCCCGTGGCATTTTTGTTTAAAATATGAGTAGTCGTGGATACATCTCATGTTAGTAATACATATATTCTATACTGGGCAAAATACTACTTAAGTTGCGAAGAAAAGTAGAGTCAGAAAGCGCAATCTGCAGGCAAGACGATTGGAATATTGAAATCACAAACATTAAAACATCGACAATCTTTGTTTTTACTGTTACAATTGAAAGCCTAAAGCAACATTAAAAACCCATTTTCTGACACCCTCCCACTTTCCCTTCCTCCTAGCAACTTTACAACTGCTCCTTGCACTGCGGAAATGGTTCAATGCATGCTACTGGAGCTTGTGAGGGACCAGCATTAGCTGCATCCTTGAAGAAAGTCATTGGTGCCGCAGCTCCATAGAACCCATGATGATGAGCCATGTGATGAAAAGCCGCTGGAGGAAAGCCATGGTAACCCAGAGAGCCATGATCAACCACCCTCTTCACCAGTGGTTCCCCCCTCAATGAGCCCCGGTCACCACCATCAAACTCACGATATCGGTGCAGGTACACAGTGAGTGGCTCAATGTAATCATCAAAGCCAAGCTTGCTCATTGCCCACAGCACATCCTCTGCGGTGATAGTCTTCCTCTGCTCACGCTGGCATCGGTCATTGGCCTCGCTGGTGATGAAGCTGATATACTCTGAGACACATTCTTGGATTGTCTCCTTGGCATCGTCTGATATTTTGGCATGCGGTGGCAGGATTTTGCGCATGATTCTGATAACATTTGCAATTGGCATAAAGCGGTCTTGCTCGCGGACAACACATTCAGTGTCCTCAGTGATTGCGTTAGCAGCATTAGTGGCGGCAGGGTGGTGGTTTGTTTGAGGAGGCGGCAGTCCCATGCTAATGTCTGGTGCTTTCATATCTATGCATGAAATTGTAATTATTTTAGTAAATTCCGTCAAGTCTTATGGCAAGGAATGAATAAACCAAAGAAACAAGAAGTTAGATGCGAAATTTTTCGTAACAGAGCCAAGCTGAAAGATTTGACTCTAAGTTAGCCCAAGGGCATCATGATGAAGCTGTGGGCTGTCTGAAAAATCCAGTTTACTTGGGCTAGCTAGGCCCATTAGAGAAAAGTGAAAAATATATAAATACTTAAAAGAATCGAACAAGACAAAATACATAAGACGCCTGGAGAGGCTCACTCGTGAACGGTCCAAAACAAATAGTACGACAAAACAATTGGTGAAAAGCAGACGGAAGGCAACAGATATTTGTTACCGTCTTTTAAATTTTTTTGTTCTTTAGTCATCAATCTTAAAGCGTTTCGTCTGCCCCAACAATAACACGCAGCAACCAAAAAAAAAAAACAAATCAACAATCAATGAGCAACAGTGGTACCAGCACGGTTGTATTTTCTCAAATTAATCCCACCAAATTTCTGAATTTTTCCATTTAACATACTAGTATCAGCACGTCGTCCTCACACACGTACAATTAAAATTTGAATTGTGTGTGTAATTAATGATGTATATATTTATTAAAAGAAACCTGTGCCTGAGACAGATACATATGTTGGAGTCGAGGAAGTCCGTTTAAAGCATAGAAATCACTGCTCAAAACATATTGCTATGTGGCAGAGAATGATGCCTGGAGAGGGGAAATTGGAAAAAGGTTGTCTGGTTAATACTGAGTAAGAAAATGACTAGTAGTAGTAGTGGTGTAGAGTAAGCCCATTGTGGGGGTGGGAGTAGCTAGCAGAGTGTGTGCCTGAAAATGCATGAGTGACATGTGTAATTGTGGGGCCACATACTGCATGTTTGCCACTTGTTTTTTGTTTGTCTTGTTTTACAGAATGCTATGCAGCAAGCCGTTTCCAATTCCTAGTTGAGAAACACGATTTTCATCTTCCATCACTCCATCTCCATGGCTGGAGACGAACGACCTCTAAGTCTTGCTATATTGTTCAAGATATACAGATGAATGCTCGTGCCCAAATTGACTGGCAGAGAAAAACCCTTAATCCCCTAATTACATGATACATTAAGGAAATAGGGCTGAGAGGGATCGCATTAATATGTATGGGGTGATATGAGGAATTGTGCAGTGTAGCTGCAAGATTTATCTGTGTAAAATGAAGATTAATGTGGTCGGAAGAGATGAAACATGGAAGCATATTTGCATGCAGATAAACATGAGAGTGTGAAGAGAGACGATGATGTCTCTCTCTCTCTCTCTCTCTCTCTCTAGTTTGAGCAGAGATAGATGCAGTGGTTTTTCTCTCAGAGAGCTAACGAAACATACTAACTAGTTAGCAACAAAACACAAAATGGACATCAAGAAAGGAAGAAATAAAGCAGAAATAAAAGGGTATGTATATATGTGTATATAATGATGGCAAAGAATTTCTTGAAGCGAAGGAAAAACCCTAATTCAAGAATTACCAGAGGTTGTTCGTGGGAGCCTGCGGTAGCCATGGAAGCCTCCATTGTTCCCTCCCAGTTCCATATCTCTCTCACGCACAACACACAGAGTGAGGGTGGTTTTTTTTCCTTGTTTAAATGAAACCGAAAGTTGGAGAGGGATTAAATGGCAAGTGTCCAAATTTATAGAGCCAAAGAAATAAAAAACAGAAAAAAGAAAAAGCAAGGAACCACGTGGCGAGAAGGCGTTGTGAACGAGAGAAAGGCATTCGCCGGTGGGAAATAAGGCTTCACAGTTGGGCAGCACTGCGGGAGCATTGACCGGCAGACGACATTTATGTTTGCTCATCCATCCATCCATACACATATATATACACACACACACACACATATCCCTCTGTGTGTGTGTATTGGGCTTGCTTTTGATTTGAATGCATGCTTTTGATGATGATGATGAGTAGTGTTTAGAGTTCCAATTCAAGTTTTTTTGGACTCGGAAAAACAGAATGGTCTCTGCTTAAATATGGTGTCGTGATGTTGACTACATATGTACATGTTTTATGGGAACATGAAAAGTTGTTGTTCCTTATCGGTGCCCTACATTTATAACTCCTCCTCCTCTTCTAAGTTTATTCATCCTTTACCATTTTAAATTTGTTGATATAAGTGTATATTTTCCTTGTCATTTAATAGTTTAAATTTTATTTGTGTTAATTTTTTTTTCATTTTTTTGGCTCCATATCATCATACTCTATTTAAATAGAACTTTTATCACATTTTTGTATTGCAAGCCAAAATTGCAATAATAAGTGATTGGCACAATGATTTTAAAAAAATTTATAAACAAAAGCATAATAAAATAGGTTAAATTTTAAATGTGGGGACACACTGTACAGTGACACGAAAGTATGGTATAAGATCTTTTCTCTCAAATTGACAACTTTTAATCCTGCATATAGGGAAATTGACGACAAATCCAAAAATCCCCCAATTAGCACTACAAGAAAATATTTTAGTGAAACGATTTTTATAACGGTCAAGTTAAAATTTTGTTACTGCTTTTTAAAATTAGAATGGCTTTTGTAACGAAAAGGACACCGTGGTTTTTCTAGGCGTTATAAAATATTTGTAACGGCTCATCTTGTGGTCGTTATAAATTGTAACAGATTTTTTACTGGCCAAATAAAGCCGTTACAATAGCCAAATGCAAAAATGAATTTGGAGCTGTTTTTGGAACAATTGATTTGAAATTGATAAATGTATGTTGAAATGGCCATTGTAACACATATTGTTATGAGAGTATATTTATATTCGGTCGGTCTTTAGAACGACTTTCGTGATTGCATGTTAGTGGTCCCGATTACAAAAATTGCTACAAACTAAATATATATTTTATATTATTTATTAATATTTAATTTATTATAATATTTATTTTTGTAATAATAATGTTGAATTTTTTGATATTATATAAAAAACATATATATAACTTAGCAAGAAAATAATACAATATAATTAACAAAGTAGTATTTAAATGTTGTACTTATAATATACATACAAATTTTTAAAAATAAAAAATTAATCTAAATCGGCCTCCCATCGACAGTGTTTGTACCATCGTCGACCTTGTTGTCGGGTGTTGGGGGATCATCTAGAGGTTGTTGCGTCTGTTGTTCCTTTTATCATCCTTTGGAATTTTCCCCCCAAAAAAATTTAAAATTTCAACCAAACTAATAAACTGTAACGATTTTTGGAATGGGTTTATATAATGGCTATTAAAGAATTTCAATTTCAATGGTACCTGGAACAAATCATGTCTCTTTCGCAATTTTAGTATTTTTATCCTTTATCTTTTTAGGGGTTGTAAAAGAGTCGTGCAATTTTGATTATTTGGTTGCCAAATGTTGCAAAAGTTTCGGAACATATAAGTCATGTGCCATGTTAATTTTTTATTTTTTAATTTTCATCCATAATGGCAAAAGTGAACCAATTAGAGCGAAAGTCTCAATTTAAATGAACCACGTGAAGTGTAGATAATTTATTTCGACGACTTTTGTAAAATTCGACATGGAAATGACCAAAATTGTGAAATATGAAAAAATTATCAGATTTTTTTGCCATCCTAAAAAGATAAATAATAAAAATGCCAACGTACCAAAATTACATAACTAAAAATATATTTAAGCATATATGTTAATTAGTAGTGCACATTAAATCATCATACCAAATTATTTTTCTAAGTAAAAAATTATTTTAATCAAAATATAGAAAAGAAATATTTAATAATTGAAGAATTTAAATTAAAAATCAAATAATATATAAGTTAATATAATAGATATGCAACAAATATAATAATATTCTCAATGAATCGTATATACTTTTGAAAAGAATTTGACAATATGCTCAACCAAAAGATGAACACATTTAGGGAAAAAATGAATAAATATATTTTGTTATATTTTTCAAAGAACATATCTTTGAGAAATAAATATGTAATTGCTCTTTTTTATCTAAGAAGTTTAATAGTAAGTAACTTAATTTTATTATCAACTTAAGAAAAAATTGTATTTTTGGTCCTATATATTAGGATTTTTTTTAATTTAATCTTATTTGCAAGGATTTTCATATTGTATCCCATAAATTGAATATTTTTGCAATTTTAGCCTTCTCATATATTTTTCGTCTAATAATTTTCCCCAAATTGAAATGGGAAACGTTGACTCAATTGAATGAAACTAAATTTTAATTTTATAAAATGCAATGTGAGAAAATCGTAAAAAATAAAATTAAATAAAAAATTTAATATATAGGACTAAATATGCGATTTCCCCCCAAATTAATAGTAACTTTTTTATGTGAAAGTTCTTTTTCTAGTATGAACTATTTAATTTATTTATTATATTTTGCTTTATAATTAAAATGAATTTTTTCAATTAAGAAAAAAAATTATTGAATTTAAATGAAAAATATTTTTTAAAAAACCTTTGTACTACAATTATATATATAATACTATGGGGCAATCTTGTCCAAATATTTAGTAGTAGGGGTAAGTGTTATACTTTTTAGTTTCGGGAATAAATGCTACTTCAACAATAATTGTGGGAAAAAAAAGTATATTTAATCCTAAAATTATATAATCGAGTTTTCTTGAAAAATCCATTCAAGTGGTTGTCGTGCGCTCGGTCGCATAGACGAGAATTGCAGATCAAAATTACTAAAAATATAAATAAATATAATAACATATATTCAAAACGTCAAATTTCCCGCGAAAAATTTGATCAAGCAATCGTCGCGTATTTAGATAAAAATTACATATCAAAATAACTAGAAACGCGATCATAAAATTTATATCCAACAAAGGAATTTAATTTATGATAATTTAAATAAATTCATGTGATTAGTATCGTGCTCCAAAAAACGAAAACATCAAAAGAACTGAATAAATTGATCGATTGAGGTGGAATCCTAATCAAGAACACATTTACGATGAAATGGAAACGCATATAACCAAGACAATTATAACAAAATCACAACCTTAATATATAACCGATCAAAGATTCAAAATCATACACACAAATATATATTAGAAACCGATGATCGGATTCATAAACATGCAAATTAGGCAGAGGTGCAGGTGGATGCATGTCTTAATTATTACACACTACATTAATTAGTATAATTTCCACCATCATATACACACCGCCGACAGTGAAAGTCAATGAATGCAGAAATTAACGGACCTCCGGATCGGAATTCTGCAACATACACACACAACAGTAGACATATATTCACCAAATGAAAATGACCATGAACAATGTGTAGAGGAGCACAGACATAGGGAAGATGGAGAAGATGAGAGCTAGTGAAGCAGGAGGGTCCGGCTGCAGGTAGTAAGGGAAAATGGCGATGGCCATAACTGCCAGTACAATCATCCCAAAGGTAGCGCAGGCTTTGTTGTCGCGAACCATCTTTTCAAACTCAAACCCTTGTTTTTGGGCCCAAACGGAAAAATTCAACTATTCTGCTTCCTTTATATATGTATATGTGAATGGTGACCACTTTATAGGTAGAAAAGTAGAGGTGGTGGAACATTACCACGTACGGTTTCGATGGTATCCGGGAATTCAGCATTAATGGGTAACAATCGTTTTGTTCTTACATGCACGTACGCACCCCTGCTGCCCACCTTAATTGGGCTGGTCGGATCCCGACGGTTCCACGCCGGGTAAGAATGCCATTGTGATTGTGCCGCCGGTGATGCCCATAATTATTGTCAGTCTCCGTGAACTCATCCTACAGATATTTTAATATGGAAGTGGGAATGAAATTGGCATATATATTTTATCATCTGCCGAAATATCAAGAAAAATAAATTTACATTATTCAAGAAAATAAGACCTATACTGCTACCTATATAACAAATTTGCATATCAATTTTTATATATTATTTTACAATATATTTTCAATCATAAAAAAATAATAGTTTACTATCATTAATTTTTAATGAATTATTTATAAAAGAAAAAAAAAAGATGAATTTGCAAAACTTAACAAATAACTTATTATCAAAGAAGTACAAAAATAACAAAGTATTATTATCAATTAGCGTGCGAACCGGTTTACGCACAGAGATAATTTTTAGAAGTATATAGATATATACATATTTTCATGCATGCCATTGTCAAAATAATAATTTTTGTAACAATTAATAACGTATGACTTGACTTTTAACTTCCAAATTTTGAGCATGTAATAAAAAAAATCCAAAATTTTGAAAATTTAGAATTTAGTCAAAATTAAGAAAACTATTGACATTGCCATTATTAATGCTTGTTAACTGCCAATTAGAGTATTTTTACAATTTCAAAAATAAAATTCTAATAATAGATCGTTTGGTCAAAATTAAAGAATTAGGATCAAAGGACCTCTTTCAAATATAATATACAATCGATTAATATATTCTTTTCGATGTAAATGTTGGGCATGGGAGGAATTTGAGTTAAAAATCGTGCTATATATCTTAGATCAAAGAAAAGAGATAATGTCGATTCAATGGGAGAGGTTTTTTTTTTTTTTTTTTTTTTCTACCATAAAAAGAAAAGAAGTAATTAATATCAATTCAACTAATTAGCTATTGTGGGAAGATTTGATTTTAAATACTTATTTAAAGCGTTGTATACACCAGTGTCTCATATTTTAAAATACTTCAAACTTTCAAAATTCAAGATCTTAATTTCATGATGGGAAAATTCTAATTAAAGAATTTTTGAGAAAAGGATATCAAAATGGAAAAATATCCCCACGCCCCCCCCAACAATAACGCCAATCTCCGCGCCGTTGCTTTCTGTCTGCCCCCGACATATGAATCACAACTCATTGTAGCCCAACAATATTAATTGGCACAAGCATTTTATCCCTAGGCAAAAAGCTCAATTAATTAGGAAGAACATATCAAGAAAATCACATGTAAAAAAGGAAATTATGACACCAAATTGACAAAACAATATTTCATGTCTCTTCACTTACCAAGTTTTTTCCATCCCTCAATCTTGAAGATCTCCAGATATTTAATTTTCAAGGCACATTTGAACTTTGGAAAATCATGTCCCAATATATCTCGTAATCAAAAGGGATCCTGTCCACACTCGTGCGCACTTGCTCATTGCTGTGTATATAAACCCCTCATAAATAGCTACAAATAATATCTATCCACCAAGAGAAAAAAGACATCCTCATAATCAGACAGGCCCTTCAGTATGACATCGACCAACTCCCATATCTGCTTCACATTACTCTGCATTTCCCTTATTTTCTTCACAAGAATCCACGCTGCAGCTTCAGAGACTGGCTTGAAGAAACTCGAGGATAGGGCGGCGGCGGCGGCGACGTCGAGGAGAATATTACAAGGGTCAGTGCCGCCCAACTGTGACGGGCAGTGCGGTGGCTGTACGCCGTGCAATAGGGTTCTTGTGAAAGTGCCGCCGGGGGATAACTACGTGTGGAAGTGTGTATGCAATGGAAAGATATAACATAGTTGAACTGATCCTAGTGTTAGATGGCTAGACAATAAAGTTTCATGTTATTATAAAGTTATTTTGTCATATATATATATATATATTATATCAAGAATATAATTCATTGGTATATGTTTTCCTTTTAGTAATTCGACCCCATTTCTAATTTTCGTTGGAATTATTTGAGAGATCGTGACTAATCTGACCAAATCCGATGTTTTCACCTCCTCAAACAAAAAACAAAAAACACAGACAGATTTTTCAGTATCGATGAGATAAAAATCCATATTTACAATCTTAAAAAAATACGAGTGATATATGCATCTTCTCAAGAATCAAACGAATGTGGACATTAAATATTATATTAATGTAGTTAATCTCCACAATTATTCCATCCTTATAATTACATTCCATTTAATTTATCATTCATATAAACAGAACAAGTTTCCACTGTATGATAACAATACAAGAAAAATCAAATTAATTTTTGTCATGAATTATCTGTACTTTAGTTGTCACAATATATAAGGTGCATAATTTTAATAGGATATGATAATTATTTTGTAAAAGTTGTAATAAGTGACCAAAAAATTATATATGGAATTGACATTGAAAATAATATTATTGACACTTTTGTAGCGAAAAAAATTTATGTGGAAAGATTGAAATGTATAACCACTTAATATATGTTTTAATAACTACCATTCAATATATTGCCACAAATATTATTTTTGAGTTTAATTCAATTTAACTTCATTTATGCAAATGAGTATAATGAGGTAAATTGCATCATTTTGAAAAACACGAGAAAGTAAATTGTTATATTTTTTAAAATACATAAAGGTAAAATTGCTATTTTTGTTTCATATAAAAATAATTTATTAATTTACAATATAACAAAAGATTGCTTGCAGTTTTCCTATTATTTTCTATTGCAGTATAACGTGATCTGGATATGATTATGATATGAGATATATACAATAATTTTCGTATTTCTTAATTAATTCTCTGAATCCTTTTAATTTTTTTGCGGGTTCAGTTACCAATGTTTGCAACATTGACATAATTGTGGCCAAATTTTCTGGATCTTCAAATCTTGAATGACGGTCCATTTCCTTCTTTCAGTATTCCTATGATTCACTCAGTTTTTCTGTCTATATATAATCCTCATTCGACTACTTTCTTAAAGCAACAGGCAACTATTGTCCAAAAATGAAGATTTTTGTCTGCATTTCACTGCTCTGCCTTCTTGTTATTTTCACCACAAATATCAGCGCAGTGAACGTTCCAAATTCTGAATCCAAGAATGCCCAGAACGAGGTGGCGACATCGGACTACGGGGTTGTAATCGAGCTACCACCACCACCGCAGCCACCACCCAAGTGCACCGGAAAGTGCAGAGGCTGCCAGCCATGCGTTCCTATACAAAGGAGAGGGCCGAAGTTTAAAGGCACCGAATATTATCGATATATTTGGTATTGCAAATGTCGTTCCGGCCTCTATGTTACCTAATGGTGTTATTAGGAATTATTTAAATATTTTGTTTCAACGAGAGACTCATGATATCTCTAAATAAAACACGCACTGTCTTGTTATGATAAGTTCTTCCACATTGTTGATTTGTTCAGACATGACGAACAATTATATTTTGAGGTTTTTATCCAAACTGGCTGGTTGGTCTAACCCCAACTAGATATTTATACAAATAAATCTTATAGTTTATTTTATGTGTCTGAATTATATTGCATAGTGCGTGTTGTATGAGATTCAGAATGATGAGAAGGGTTTTTGTACATGGAAATTATAGTTGGGGCAGGCTTGAAAATTTGACTCAAACTCCAGTGCTCGTTTACCAAAAGCTTACAGACGTGGATGGGTCTGTCTGATTAGGCTGAGCTCAACTATTATTTTAAAAGAAAGAATAGGTGGGAGATAAGATTAGGCTACCAACCCAAACAGTTTACCCTTCCATTTCCCAACTTCCAACTTTTCTCTCATCTTACGCCTGTTTCATCAAAACCTTAAAGAAATTTGAAGTTGACAAAACCCTTTACCTTGGACTAACAAGTGGCATTGACTAATATACCCTAGCTCGGTGTGTCTTTCACGGGCCAAGAATTCCCAACTTCATTAAATTTGAAGTATGATGGATATTGATGAAATAACGTACACAGGTAGGACAGGCAAACATCAAGTAAGGATTTGGTGAGGGTCAGGTTTGTAATTTCTAGAAGACGAAAAGGGCATGTGAACCATGCAAGTCCCTTATTTAAAACCCGAAGGTGGAATGGTAGCTCCAACCTCATTGTCCCTTCATTCTCTTCTTGCGTTGATACAAAGTTAGGGGATTTGCTTACCAACACAAAGACGATGAGCTCTTTTCTGAGACGCATCGATTTCGTGAAGATGGTTTTCATGGTATTCATCGTCTTGGTTTTCCTGGGAAGTCCAGCTATCGCCACGGGAAAATTAGACTTGTTGGCTGAATTATACGGCAGGGAAGACATGGTTAAGTGGGCTGGTTACGGAGACGAGAAGCTCTCCACCGTTCTGATCGATGGCAAACTTCTCTGCCATGGCTCTGGTGGAAAAGATGAGGCACATCCCGTCTCAGGTTCTCATTATTTTTCTTAACTCCACCTGCCTTTTTACGCTCTTGTTCATCAGATTTTCTTTCTAAACCACCCAACACACTCATGCACCATCCAGATTTGAACTCAAGACATCCTCCAGATCTTGAGTCCAAGTTGCTGGCGGGCTATCCCCTAGGAGACGTTCATCGGCTTAACATAAGATAGTGCATGATCGATAACATAATGAAGTAGATTTTTATATGTGATTATTGGGATCATATATAGTCAATATATATGCAGGTGTAGCTAGCTAGGAAAGCTTCTCTAAATTATGTCGAAAGATGATTTTGACTTCATGAACAATTTAGTTCCAGCAGTTACACTTATAAATTGCACCAGCAATTAATTAATTAATGTATATAAAACTGATTATATATTTTGTAAATTATTTTCTCCACAATCAATTCAAATAGTCATAATCATCGATCGATCTATACATATTAGTCTAGGCTAAATGGGCTTAATTATAAATTGATAAACTTGGATTTGATTTAATTTGCTGCAACATTTAACCATGTAAAATTCATTCTCTCAGTTACCAGTTTAACCTGCAATCAATCATAGCCTTAAAGTTTCCAATAACATTGCAGGAGCAACGGTGGGCGTCTTCTGTGGTGCACGGGGGAAGGCGAAGCAAGCATGGAGCAAAGGGAGCACAGACAGTTACGGGGAGTTCGTAATTGATGTTCCTTCACATCTCCATGCAATCCCAAACTTAGAAAAGATATGTCATGTTAAAGTAGTTCATCTACCAAGAAGCAGTCCCTGCCGACAACCTTGTATAGGAAAGCACAAATGGATGATGAAACTGACCTCTGTAGGTGACGGCACCCGCACTTACACTACCAACAACATAAGATTGATGATGCCTCCTCAGAAGCACACATGAGAATGTGATGAGGGCATAGTGAAATTATGCGTACAGCATATAATGAATTGAAAGACTTGCAGCTTGTGTATGGATGGCGCTTCAGTCACAGTTTGAGTTGCAGGTTTGATGCATTTGGCTTTGCTTTGTTTCAAGCATGTATAACTGAAAAGAGTGAAATGTTTGGGGAGTGGTGTAAGATGGTGTATATATATAGCTCCTTCTTGTTTGAGATATACATACATCAATTCATATTCCAAATTAATGTGATTCTTGATCCTTTGTTTGCGCACAATGAATGTTTGTAATAGACATCTCATACTGTCTAAATGGGCCTGCAGTTTTCCGGTATTGTGATGGGCGGGTTGACTTCGATATTCAATTCTGACAAAGCCCAATTAAACCCAAACCTTTATATATATATATGTATATATATATTTAACATAATTATAAACATTCTTTTCATTTAATAGTCATCGGATAATTAGCTTAATTTATTAATTTTTGGTAAATTTTTATCGATTTATTTTATAGTAAATTGATCAAAATATCGTTAAAATTTTTAATAAACTAAGTGGACAATTTCTTTTTTTAAAATTTTTCATCCATCTTTTTCGTTTTTTTTCAAGATTTTTGAAAGTAGAAAAAAAAAACACAAGTGCAAAATTGATATTTCTAGGCCTCCATTCAAAAATTATATAATTTTATCAAACATCAAGAGGGATTGATAATTCCTAAATAACAAAGAGTATTCGTAATTATGTGAATTCGTTGTAATTTAACCAAAAAATTATAATATGCCTGCAATTCACTCGTAATGATATTTTGACCGCAACAATAAGGTCTAACCTAATAATTGAAGACTGAAATCCCATAAACAAACATGTGGTTATTGATTTTGAATATTATAACATATTTGGGTATTTGTCACATTTAATTTATTATAATTTATTAATTTCTTTTTTATATTTTAATTGTTTTTTAAATTATATTGATTGAAAATATTAATATAATGATTTAATTATTGTTTCTTTGTAGCAAACCAATACTTTGATTGCTAGCCACCGAGTCCTCTGTATAGTATCTGACTACAAAAAATCCTGCTTATTCAGGACAACAATTTGATAATTTGAGACAAGACTACACATTTAAGCTAAGACAATCAAATCCAATCTCCGTCCAAATGTTTTTTTCGATAACAAATTGCATGCATACATCAAATAAAATTCACCGTCAGCAATCGTAATTAAATAGAAAAATACATTTAATCAATATAAGATAGTCTTTTCCTTTGATGAAATGATTACCCCATTCATCACAATACAACCTTTTACCATCTCTCATCATACCATTCATTGTTGCAGTACAATGTTGTAATGATATGTATCATTGGAGGGCAAGAAGCCCTACAAACACGCTAACAGTAATGTGGCGTCTCATCGTCAATTCAAAATTTTTATCTAAATTAGATTTGGTATAATCAAATCAATCACATAATAAATAATGATATATTTATTATGTGATTGGTCAAATTTTTTTTAACTAACATCAATTACATGACAAATATATTACACTGATAATAATTTAAATTTGACCAAACCCATTTCGATTTAAAATTTCTCCAACAATATATAGGCATTAGCGTGAAAAGCAATTAACACTATTCTCATCATCAAAATTCAAATGGAGGGCCGGACCCAAACCCCAGTTGCAACAAATTTTGCTCTTTTGGCCCCCCATCCCACCCTACCCCACCCACCCCACCCCACCCCACCAATATACATTGCTCTAAATTCTCTTCTTCCTTTTGCCCCTTAATTTTATTACTAATTTCCTTCGACTTTTTCATATGATGACAAAGACATTTAACCACCCTTTCAACGTCAAGATTCTGTTGGTGACAATCATCATTTGTTTTCTTTCTTCTTAGTAATAATTTAGGGCCCTCGATTTCATACACTCCGTAATTATATGGTACGAAAACATTATAATTGTACTTCAATTCGACTTAATCGAGACAATAACATAATTGTCTCGTTTATTGTAATTTATGGTATTTTATACTTAGTGCCCATAAGTTCTACTACCTATGAGCGTGTACTTGTATCATTACAAGTTTACCTTGCAGGGAATTTTGATTTGATGAGTTGGAATTCATTATGTAATAAAAATTAGGATGCGGCGAATCTTATTATATTGTATTTAACGAAAGCATATCATGTTACATTGATTGAGTACTATTCAACTTTTTGTATTAAATTAAAAGTGTTTAGACTCAAAAAATTAAATCTGTATTAGGCTCGTGATCTTACCATTAATGTACAATTATTCGAAATATAACAAAATTCTATAACGATATATTAATATATTTTTAACGACAGTTATGAAATAAATCTTTATTGGGTGTTTGTATAATTTGATAATTTTACAAATCATTGAGATTTAATAGTAAGAATTACCTGAAAGCACATGAATGACAATGGGGCAGACTTGGCCTAACTCGAGATTTTCGTGGTAAAAAACTCCCGACTCATATCCCGCTCCTGTCACACAACCTCTACTAAATCAAATTTAATCAATTATTCATAAAAAAAAAAGAAAAAGTATTTGCAAATAAAAATAACATTTTGGGAAGGAAGGTTTGGGAGTAGCATCAATACCAAACAAAAACCTTGGCAATGGGGTCATGGATACTTTTTCCCAAACCTAAAGCCCATGGCCTGCTTAATTTTCACATCCCCCATCTTGCCCACAACTTTGGTCCACCAAATGTCAATTTTGCCCCCATAATTCTCAAATACTAGCTTTGAAGCTTTGACAGAAGGAAAAAATAATACATATATACCTTCTCCTTTCTCTCTGAAATGCATCATATTTTTCTCTCTGTTGCTGTTTTGAACGCAAGGACAAAAGAGAGAGAAGAATTTTTCTTCTTCTATTCCGTTTTCTTATGTCTTTTCCTCTCATTGTAGGATGAGAAGTGATCGATTGTTTGTCATCCTTTTGTTTTGTCGTGGGTTTCTTTTTTCTTTTACTTCATCTTAATTTGTTGATTGAAGGATGAAGGAGATGGAAGGAAATAGATTTTTGATCTGAGATTTTGATTGCGCAAGATGAATATGATGTGTGGGCTAAAGAGCATTGGTTTGACGGGTCCTTTGTCTCAGGCATTTTAGACCTTCAAAGAAGTTGATATGCCCAACAATAGCAATCAGAAATAAGTAACAGAATTTTTAATGAATTTGGGTTTTGAAAGAAAAATGTCAAAGTAAATAAAAGTTTCAAATAATTAGAATTGGCCTATTTGTGGGCAAATAAGTAAAACCACACCATAAATTTTGTGAGTGGTCTATCATTATTCAATATAAAGTAAATAGTTTAACAAGTCCCAATTAATATGAGAAGCAATCCCAATCCCATCCACCACTCATTTATCCTATACTACCAAATAAACAAGGCCTTAATATATATATTTTTAAAAATAAGAATAATTTATATAAATACGTGTAAATATACTTAGTTTCACAAAAAGAAATGGAAAAAAACCCATGTTGGGCCCGTTTTTCCCTACCACCCACACCGCATTATTATTCACCACGCCCATTACATAGTTCCAAAGTCGTAGGATTACCCCCAAGCATTAGCTTAGGCCTCCGCTTTTCTTTTCTAGTAATCAACAATTCAACAATCAAAAAAACTAGTAACTATCAAGATTTCATCAGATGCTCAGCTCAATCAAACCAAAGGATTCCATCAATCTTCCTCCCTGCACTCTTCCTTTTTCTTGCTTCCCCCTTTCGAGCATGCTACACATACTATATTAAAGAGGAATCTATAAATACGGATTCTTGCAGGATTCTATTCTTCTGTTGTGTTTGGCGACGACGGGAATAAAAATGGGTAATGCAAATGGAAGAGAAGAGGGTGGTGGCAGCGACAGCGCATCTGGGGTGGATGAGACTGCTGCGCCGCAGGTTAGCATGGCCGATCAAGATGTTGTGCAGGGTGGTGGTGAGTATATGGGTCAGTCCCCCCCTCCAAGTCCTAGGGCTTCCCAATCTCCTTTGATGTTCAGACCTCAGGTCAGTTGCTGTTGATTTCTTTTTATTTTTCTATTTTTTTCAAGGATTCTTGAAAATGCCCTCCTTTTTGTTTCTTGTGATTTTTGTGTGATAAAAGATTTCTTCTTTATTTGATTGTGGTGTGTAAAGATGGGATCTTTTGTTTCGATTGAGTGAAACTTTTGGTTATTGAGTGGTAGTTTAGGCTGTTCTATCGTTTCGGCTATTGTGTAATATATGCATGGCTGACTGTAGCACACAACAATAATTAATCTGGATCTGAAGACTTTGATGGTTGAGTTATTCCAGGATAATAAATTCTTTAGCTTCTATTCAGCATGCTGTAATTATGCAAACCTTTTTCTGTAGATTTTTGTATAATTCTGTCTGGCACTGGATGCCAATTCTGTGGGAAATAGTTGGTCTTTGAGAGGATTTTAATCTTAAAGATCTCTAGGTTATGATAGTATTTAGATAACAAAACTCGTGATTCAAGATGGTTGATTTTTCGTGATTGCCTCATTAAATTTTAACTGACTTTTATTTTTACTGGAATTCCACAAACATAGATTTGGTGATGCAAAGTTGAAAGTTTTGGCAACCAGTGGTTGCGGACAAGTTTATCGTAGGACGGTTTTGTAGAGTCACAGCTTTTATCCGCGTCTCTTATTTAGCCTGGAGCTTTCTTGCGTAAGCAAATTTCTGCTCTCATTCCTGTGGTCATTGTGGATTGGTGATCTCAACCAAGAAAATTATGCACAGAGTGACATCATTAGTTTGCAGTATATTTTACCTGTGAAACATGGAAGACTTTTTGTTATCTGCCTGACATCTGCTGTAGAGATCTATGCAGTAGATAGAGTGAAATTCCATCCCTTGTTTTCTTCTCAGATGCCAGTTGTTCCTTTACAAAGACCTGATGAGTTGCACATCCCCAGCCCTTCATGGATGCAGACTAGCTCGGGTTATGAAGACATGTATGATGAGCAAGGAGTTCCAACTATGATCACATGGAGCTATGGTGGCAAGGAAGTTGCTGTCGAGGGGTCATGGGATGATTGGAAATCAAGGTTATTGTTTATTGGTTTAATTTAACAAATGAGTTATCTATTAAGCTTTAAAAGACTATGAGCACATTTTAGATCATAACTTCTACAGGAAGCCCTTGCAGAAATCAGGGAAAGACTTCACCATCATGAAAGTACTTCCTTCAGGAGTTTATCAATACAGGTTTCTTGTAGATGGACAAAGGAGGTACTCCCCTGATCAGCCATGGGAGCAAGATGATTCAGGAAATGCTTACAACATCTTAGACTTACAGGTAGATTTGTTTTCTCATTCAAATTTTGCCATGATTGTCTCGTTTTCCTTTTTGTAAAGGATTTCTCTTGTTGAATTAATTCCCATTTTATCATCTATCTGTTCTTGAAAATGGAAAAATGTGCTAACTAGAAGTTACACTTGATGACATAAATCCTAAATTGGAAAGAGCAACAAAAATGTAATACCTTTGAATCCTGTGCTATCTAGCTGATTTCTTTTTTCCATTTATACTGAGTTCTAATATATCGTGCGGGGTAAGATGTTCTGTGCTCTTGGATGACTTTTTCCCCGAATGTGCTGGCTCATAAAACCACTTAGTCACTTTCCAAATGAATTTGGCAGGCCAGCCATGTAAATAGTGAACTGATTTAAAGCTGGAGATGTGGCTGATTAGCTGCTTCTATTTGGCATAAAAATTTTCACTTTCTTTTGCCTAAAGTTGCATCTATCTATTAATTAAGTGATTGCAAGTAGACCTCTTAGGATAATAGCTGTGCAGAACCTCGGGTTCTACTCTATCTCTAAGTTTTACAATTGCGTATGAATTGTACGGTATGGTCGTAAAAATGATTTCCAGTTTATTGCAAGTGACTTCAGCCCACAAATTCTGTGTCTATGTGTGCTCTACAGTGCTGCTCCAGATTTTGGCAATTTTGAGAACTAGTTCTAAGACGGTGAAAACATAGCTCGCACACCAAGTAACGGTTAATAATGATGGGCTTTACTCATTTACTTGTCAAAGGGTGAAACCAAAAATATAGGCTTCCATTAACCTTTTTGTTTGTTTACGACAATGTACCACACTTCACTCTTGTTTCCATATGAGGAACACTTGATTCATCAGATAATTATGTGGATAGTGAGCTAATTATTTGGAAAAAGGATGTCTCACCTCCGTCAGCCTCAGGGAAAACTTTCTTGCGCTTGAATCTTTCTGCCCTTTATTCAGCTTCATTCAGAGGTGTAAAAATGTTTCTAGTGATACAACTGAAAGTTCCCGGAGGCTTTTGGAGAATGAGGCATGGTTTGAGTAGAAGTGGATATATCCTTATTCTGACTAGTTTTCCATGGATATCATCATACAAGATGACTAATGTGAGCTGTCAACCGTACGTTGGCCAAAGCTTCTTTTTCTGCCCCCTGTTTCATTTTCCAGCTCAGTACTGGTGCCTAGTTCAGGAGTCATTCTGGTGGTTTTGTCATGATTTATGTCTAGGAAATAATTGAACTCACATGGATGTTACTGCTTTATTCGATCTCTGTCCTTGCACATGAGAGAAAAAGCAAATCATTCTTGTAGTTAGCGCAAGTAGGTGGTGAAACCCCTTTTAATTTTATCATCAATGTAGCTTTCTCTAGCGCTTGCAAGGGGTTATATTCTTTTGTGTGGCAGTCCATATAGTTGTTCCACAACTTACAATCTTCAATCAACTGCTTAATGAATACAGTCAAATGAGAACTAAACATGTTACAGAATCTTGAATTTTGATGTTTATGATTTCACTTTAAAACAAAACAAAATCCATGTCCTCCACATGTAGAGATCTTTTTATTCTGCTTTTACTCTACTTTTGGTGAGCTCAAACTGTTAAGTCTAGTTTCTTGAAGCATGAACTAATGATGCTTGACTGGAGTTCCCAGATCTTCTGTTAAATTGTTAACTTGTCATTACAGTCTGTGTTGTTTGAGGACACACCTTGGCTTTCATCTTGTCTGAAGAAAACATCCTGCAATGTCTCATCTGTCTTGATATATTTGCTCGTCAGCAATACTTACTTCCTAATTTGTGCTGCAGGATTATGTTCCAGAAGATATAGATAGCATTTCTGGATTTGAGCCACCTCAATCACCCGATTCGAGCTACAACAATTTGCAACTTGGTCAAGAAGACTTTGCAAAGGAACCGCCAATGGTTCCTCCACATCTGAATTTGACTTTGCTTAATGCTCCATCGCCTCAGATGGAGATTCCACCTCCTTACTCAAGGCCGCAGCATGTGGTGCTAAATCATCTCTACATGCACAGAGACAGGAGCCGCCCATCTGTTGTGGCACTTGGTTCCACCAATCGGTTCCTTTCCAAATATGTGACGGTGGTGCTCTACAAGTCCATACAGAGGTAAAAATTTGCACATGGACAGTATTCTTAATTTCTCATATGTAAGTGATATGATCAAGAGCAGATGTCAGGTGAATTGCTCTTGTTGAATTCAGAAAAGAAGCCATACAAGGAATATTTAAAAATCTGTTTTGACGTGCAATTATTTGGGCTGTTGTTCCTTGGTTGCTTTCTTCATATCAAGTCCTCTTTGCTTGATAACAATGTCTTGTTGCCTTTTAGTCTTTCCCTGTTACCGATTTGATTTTTTAATGTAATCAAGTTCCGCTAATAGGAAGTTGGGGCCTCCATCGCATCCCGTTAATGAAACAGAACTCAGATGAAATATTCTTTATAACATTGAATCACAAGTTTAGCTCCAGATGAAGCTCCACCAGAACACACTGAAGATAGATTTTCATAATCGAATCGATGCTGTGCCACCATTGGTGGTAGAAGATTAGGATAACGCAAATGTAAATTGGTCCCCTGTAATTTTCTCATGAGCAGAGCTGACAACTGTGTAAATGGTCCAGAGCATTTAAGATTTTTCAAATTGAACCCTGTTACAGAGCACTACGCAAAACAGTTATTTTCTTCCAGTAATTTTTGGAAAATCAAGAATATGTCCCTAGTTACTGAAATTTGTGATGTGAATCTGTGATGCAGAAGCATTCCATCAATTTCATGATATTTAAGAAACGGCCGGTAGTTTGAGTAATTGCTCTAGCACTTTGATTTACCAAGGATTTACAACAATCGGAAGCTATTCGTTACTTTATAATTAGCTTCAGCATCACTCTTTGTTTTGCTTAGAGTACATTTTTCAGTCCTAAAATGTTCCAACACCAATCCCACTTTTTCACCTGAAAAAGGGACACCCTTCAACTGCAATACCTGGTGCTGTAGGGCAAGAAGCCAGCGGGCAATGATCCGGCTTGGATCCCCACCAGTTCACGTTCTTGCCCTCATTCTGCAGAGCAAAGAATAACAGAACACCCATGAAAGCTGTTCCAGCATCCAGTGCAGCTGATAGAACGTAATTGTACCTTTGCCACCATGTCTTCCTATACTTAAAAACAAAATAATTGAAGATGGTTCCAGTGATGATCCAGCTAGCTATGTTCGTGGGCGTGGCCGGTGGCATTCCAGCAAAACCATAAGAGATAACTGGAATGTTAATCAGGGGAATCCATTTCTTGTCTGGGAAGATTTTGCTCAGTATCCAAACGGGAACTGGCAGGACGGCTCCTATGAGGAATAGCCAAACCAGGTTGCGGTACAATCCTCCAGGCCCGAACAGCCTTTCAGGTCCAATTAAACCCCAAATGACAGAAGCATCAAAGGTCACTCGGAATTTAGGACACGTCCAAGGACTCTCTGGATGCAATGCCTCGACATCACAGATGTTCTCGATGCTTCCCAACATCCACCATGCCACTGCAAGGTTGACTGTGCCAGAAACTAGTGTTCCCACCAGCTAGAAAGGTGGAAATATTGGAAAGAGAAGAGTTAGTTATGATGATCAGAAAATTAGATTCTGGATAATGAGAAGAGGTGCAAAATATAGACCTGAGCTGTGTACATGCATCGTGGTGGGATTTTCATGTAGTGACCAAGTTTAAGATCAGCCAAGAAGGAAAGGGCGTGAATTGTACTGATTCGACCATATATCTTGAAAAGCAGATTTGCTATGGGTTTTCCTGGAAGAACATACCCGATAATGAACTGTGCAATTATGTCATATCCAGGTTGCTGAAAAAAAAGGCACGAGTAAATAACAAAAATTAGAATTTTCTCACAATCCAGGACAATTTGTGTAAGATATAACAAAAAAGAATCAGTAAATGTACTATTATACATTGACAAGTCTGATATTTACCTGGTTGGTAGTTGCTTGAATGACCCCGATAGGGAGTGTAACAATCCAAGCTAGACCAAACGCAAAGAGCATCCCCCACCACGGAAGCTGCACGTCCTCTTTCCACACAAATGTCATCAGTAGGGATAAGACAATGCTGCCTACTAGTAAAATGAGGAACCACCATTGAGGCACTTGCTTGTAACTTTTCATCAGTTTTGCATGTATGTCTAATTTCACGTTCTTCACAGCAGATTTACTTTGCTTCCAGATATCACTAGCCAACAGAAACAAGCAGATTGATAGGTTACAAATTATTAACAGTATACCAGAAGCGATCAGGGGTGATTTAGCACATGAAACAATTCTGAAGTAGCTGAAAATTTGGCAGCAAATGTTAGACAAACAAAAATGCAAAGGAGCCAACCTGCCATGAAACAATGCTACATGCGTGAGTGTTGCTGTAAATCTTGCGAATCCTGATCCAATAGAGAGGGCAAACAGAGGGCTAAGGTAGAGCTTGCTATATTTTTCATAGGCGGGAATGTTGAGCTCATACTGTGGGGTCAAGATCTTAGTAGTATCATATTTGTGTCCACTGGAAGTAAACAGCTGATTCGAGAATATGGGGAATTTGTGGGCATCAAAAGTGTTAAACTTCCAGTAACATATAGGGACAATGATGTATATAAACATGATGAAGCCGATCATGACATTCAGAATTGAAGAAAACGGTGTCACCAATGGGCTGCCGTGATATGCTGAAATCCCTGCCCAATCGAGTGTGAAAGCACCCACACCGAGCCCATGGTAACCAGACCCAATTTGCTGCGCGGTGATGCTATGAGGCCAAGCCCAACATACCCAAGAGAAGAATGTCAAAATTGGGAATAGGTATCCAGGGAATAGGTAGTAGGCAAAACTTGCTGCCATGAAAATGAGGAAAAATTTCATTCTTGTCATGCCTTGTGCCTTGGTTTCCTTTTCATGAAGTGCCCTGGAAAACATCACGTGAGTCTACATTAACAAACACAAAGGAAATGAAAAATTATATCAGAAAACTTTCAAGCCATTCAATTAGCTCTTCAGGGACTACTGCCTAAAGTGGACAACTGGACCGGTATTCTTCGCTATTGCATGTTCTTTTCAGAATATTACACCAACAGAATGTCAAATTGCAACCATCAACTAAAGAAGAAAATTCTTTTCTCTTCCACTGGCCTATCTTTCCTTTATAGACTCTCTCAGCATCCAGTTTTCTTTCTAAGATAATGCATAGGACTGTTTCATCATAGAAATCCACCTTATACAAACATGCAGAAAGTGTCGAACCTTATACATTCTCTTTTACGAAATGAAAAATAGATGCTAGAACGTTAAAGGAGGCGACACAGAATAAGCAATTGTCGACCATCGGAAGTTGTGGCATCCTAAAGGGACCTAGTTTCATATAGACAATGTTTGGCTATGCAATTTGACCAACCTATTCTGGTTAAAGTCAATGTTCTCCGATAAAGGTTGATCATAACCTATCTTGAACTTCAAAGACCAGCTAAGACAATAATGAAAAAGAATGCTTCTTAAAGGAAAACAGACCTGAACAAAGAAACTTGAGCGAGGTTGGAAGGCCACCACATCTCAACTGGATCCACCAAGTATTTCCTCAACATCCCAGCCCATCCATATCCCAGTATCTGTAACTTAGCAAAAATCAAACTGCTGAAATCAAGTAAAAGATTGAGAAATAGTATCAACAACCCCATAAAGAGTCACCGCGTAGTTTTGAAATTTAAGGTTTTTACTGAATTTTAGTGCTTGTAATGATATGACGTCTAACAACATCAACGTCTAAATTGAAAAGGAAAAATCAGCACAAAAACTCAAGTAAATAAGAAGCGAACTATACACACAACACATATACACACACACACGCACATATATATATATATATATATATATGTATCTCCAGTATCTTGCTTTCGGATTTTTCCTAAAATTCTCTTTCTTAGAAAATCATATTCTTATTTCATCTACCCATTAATCTCATTAGATTGTGAGCGCCCATACATAATTTGAATCGATGTATTTAAACAGTATGAAAAGGAAAAAGAAGGAAGAGAGTTCATCTTTTAATCCTTTTCTTTTTATTCTTCTCCTCCAGGATCAACATCAGTTCCTCTATAATTTTTCGGAAATCGACCGAACAATATAAAGCCTAATCTTGAAACGCAGAAACTTTGAATAAGAAAATTGCATTATCTCAAGAATCTCCCAAGCCACTCACACATATGCATTCCTACTCAACACAAGTTCACAACAGGCAACCATAGAAATGACAATTCCAGAAAATCAGAACAAAGTTTCTAGCTATGGGTTAAAAAATAAAATTAATTAAAGAATGAGATTTGGTTGCAGATTTCAAGACAAAATTGCACGGAAAGTACCTGAGTGGTCAAGACAATTAAAAGGGCGCAGAGGAAATTCACACTCTGCTTATAATAAGCCTTCATCACAGTAATGGCACCAATGGAGTAAGCATCCCCACCACCAATCGACACCCCACAATTAGCCATAACCGTAATAATCACATGCTCCTTTATATTAAAGGGACCGGGGTTCAGGCTGAAGCTCCACCGCCCAAACACCGTGTACTGTTTGGTGGGCAGCGTAGCGGCCATGAACTTCCCGATTGGCAGCACCCCAATCTGCATGAGAATGGCCGAGATGGTCAAGGGCTGCGTTCTGTAAATGAAGAAGGTGTTGAGGAAAATCAAGATTATGCATGAGGCGAGGCCCAGGACCCATGCACGGAATGTCATGACGGGGAGAGTGGGGTCATCGGTTTCCGGCACCACCAGCGCCACCTCCTCCACGGAGCATCTCTCTTCGGTCTCCGCCTCTCCGTTGGAGGCGGGTTTGGTAGTGGTGGAGCTGGAAACCATTAATGCGAGTTTTATGTCAGAGGTAAGAGCGCTGTGGTCTGAGACTTGTGATAATATCTTTGCTGTACTATGGTGTCGTGACATATATAGAGGGTGGAAGATGGAGGGGTGGGGTGGGTGGGGGTGGGGGTGGGGGTGATTTTAGGAAATTATTGCCCTTCTTTTTTCCTAGATTTTATCTTAATTTTTCTTTGTAGATAAATTGACTGCATTTGGGGAAAATCAATCATACATATTCAGTGGACTAATTTGAAATATATCCAAATATAATTAATTAATAAAATACTACCTATTTCTAAAATTTTATCTCATCTCATTTTATTTCGATAAACATATTAAACGATAATAATCGATGTAATATATAAAATACATTGAATAATAAAAAAAAAACATAATTCAACATAAATATATACACAAATTTTCAACATAAATTTATACCCAAAGTATATATACTAAATAAAAAATGACATTTAAGATATCTATTTATTTATTATTTAAAATAAAAAAAATGGAAATGATTAGGTTGAAATTGTGCGCACCGAGTTCGAAAGACAAAGTTGTCCAGTTACCAAGAATAAAGAATCACAAAAAGGGACATCATTTTACAGTTCATTTTATGCCACTCTTCGTTCATGCATCATTCCTAAGTGTTTTTGTTTTTTCTTTTTTTCTTTTTTTCTTTTATTAATAAATACTATAACCACGGGTGGGTTTGTGGGTACGGGTTGATCCGAAATTCTAACAAGTCAATTGGATACCCAAACAACAATTTGGATATTGTCGCATGTCAAAACCTAATAGGTTCATTGTTGGATGCGTACTGTAAATTCCCACCTATGCCAGAGAATCCCATCCCCAAAGAAGAAAATAAGATATGAACAATTACATTTTATGATAAAATCATGATAAATTATTATTATTATTTTAATTACTTCTATATCAGTAGAACATTGTATCAAATAATAAAAATGTGGTTTTTAGTAATTTTTTCAAAGAATAGGCATTTTAGACTTGTATAGGCTTGTTAAAAGTAAGAAAATGAAAATAGATGGTAATTTTATTTTGAGACGTATAAATAAATTCTTCTTTTAGTAGTTTATGAATGATAAAACGGACAAATAAAAGAAAAAAAAATCAAACAAGTGGTTGATGATAGAATTATTTTTTAGATGCGTTACATCTAAATTTACATTCAATTATAGTACTGAATTTATATTGTGTACCAACTCAATAAATGTGGTTCAGTCTGATATTTTTAGGAATGAAATTGACGTGTGTTTCTAACTTAATCGGCCTAAGGATAATAAAATATTTTGATTGTTGTCGTTTGTGATCCAAGTTGACTCTAAAACAACCTTGTAATAACAAGATAATACCTTAATGATTCTCGAAAAATATCCGTACATATCTTCCTAGTTGCTACAGTAACTCAACTTGAATTATTAGTATATACTAATAAGCTCTACAATCACATATTCCAAATGTTGATATCAACAATAGTAAATAAAAAACAATGTTTATTTAATTACAAGTAGATTATAAATACGTCATGCTCACTTGGTATGATAACATACTAATAACTAACTGACTATATGATATGGACTTCAAGCACACCAACTAGCTTTCCTGACTGCAACAAAAATTTAAAGATAAATTAATAAGTCTAGTAGCTGGATTAGATCATGTTAGTAAAGAATTATAGTTACAACCTCATTTCTTCATGTTAATAATTAAAAACGTACAATACCCAACACTTGTGTAATAACAAATGCTTTGTCTCCTTAGCAACAGAAACTATAAAATGGGTTATTATGATGCTCATCGGAGGATAGGCCTAGCCAGGCATTCACTTCCGAGTTGAGACCTTCACCGTTTGCAACCAACAAAACATATGTAGGCATCCATTGTTTCTTAGTAATCTAGTCATGTAACGAATATTGCCCTCGTGAAGCATAACGCCAAACATTCTTAAGATTAATTAATTAATTAATTTCATGTAAACATTTATATTAATTATAATGTTATGTACGCAGTCGTCTATGCGTATTATAATTTTTTATTTAAAAAGATCGCACATGAAACAAAAGTATCATTAGTCGGATTGTTTTTAGAATATTTAATTGGAGATAAGTATGTTACAAAATTAATGTCTTATTGAATGATGTATCATCCAACCTGCAATGAGTATTAGTGCGGGTCAAGGAGGGTAATTAAGTCATATTTATAATGCAGCCAATAAGGGTATGATTACATGCTAAATACTAACCTACTGGTAAGAGTGATTACACCCTTAGTGGCGGGTGGACTGCCGCTTTCTGGAGCGTGTGAATGTCACGTGTTATCGGGTTTCTGACACACTTTTGTACGCTAGTGACAGAAGAGCACACTTGTTGTACACGTGTTCTGAGAGCGGGACCCACTAGCGGGTAGCCAGGTAGGAGGAGCGGGCCATGGTTACATCAGGGAAGTGATGGAATCTTTGACGCCGTTATGTCGGGACTGCGTAAGCATGGTGGAGTCTGCACTGAGGGAAGAGACGGAGTCGTTCATGGGGATCCACATAAGAGGGAGGGAGCACGTGGCGCGAGCGTGTTGTGTGTGAATCACACGCGGATTCGGGGGTGTTAGTGGTCGGGTGCACTTTTCAGTTTTCAGCTCTGGTCCATCGCACCCTAGGAAATTACATAGGCGCTCATGCCCGTGATCTGCCACGTCACTTTACCTTCTCGAATCTTAAATGACTCATATACATTTAAATCAGACAGGCTGAAGTGTCAAATTTCTTTTCATTATTTTTTTTTTGATGTCTATTAACCATTAGCTAAAAGAGAAAATCGAACAATGATGAAGACTTAAAAGGAAAAGCATTATAACTTTATGATATCAATTTATATTTTGATATAATAATATATTAATAGATAAATATTCATACATTTAATAATATATCCAAATTTCATATTTGCAGGTCATGTAAAAAGCTTTACAAAGGTGAAATGCACCTTCAAACTACTCTTATTCATAATTTATTAATGTGTAAATTATATTTTTCATTCTCATAAAGACTCTTATGCCCACATCCCAATCGCCCTCCCGGAGGAATATATGCATTTAAAAGATCCTTGATGCAGTGTCCAATCCCAAAATTAATTCTATACATATGACCAGCAACAAGAATTATGTCTATTTTTGCACTTTGCCATATAATTTTTTTTTGTGTCAACTTATCATTTTAATTTTATGAAATTTTGTATTTTGTCATTTATAACTACTTTTCAACTATTTTTTTTGTCGAAAAACTATCATATACATTATAAATGTGATATTTAAGGATTATGTGATATGATATTTTTTATATATGCATAGCATGCGATGTTTTTTCGGCAGAAAAATCAACAAAAAGACGTCATATATGGTAAAGTGCAAATTTTACAAAGTTGAAATGGTAAGTTGATGTTAAAAAATATTTCAATGGTAAAGTGAAAAACGAGCACATTTTGAATTACAAAATATAATTTACCCGTTACTTATTCTTTATTATTAAGTGAGAGCACTACTTTGATGTCTCATTTTTTATGATCTATTATCCTTTAACTTATTTTTATTTTCCTCCCTCTCTTCAACCTCCACACGTATTTTTGTTCTGTATTACTTTTTTTTAATAATGTCTCAGTTTTAATATAATTTTATTCATCACATAAATATATTTTCTAGAATGATATCATAATTAATCGTGCACACACATTTGAGTGTGCCACATATACTAGTTTAATAAGAAATGATGAGACGCTGGTAATTCATCAAAATATAGATAAAGTTTAATAACTTATTTGGTCTTGGATTGTGACAGTAAAATTCAGTTAAATTATATATGGTATCCAATTGAATAAACAGCAACAAAAATGACTAATTTATTCTACCTCATATTTGATCAAATCGAGCCATATGATCATTTATCCTACGCACAACAACAAAAAACCTCCTATTCAATTACAATCATGATATCAAAAGTAGATGAGATGACTGGAAGTGTATGAGGAGGGATGGGGGGCAATTTATGGAGGGAATTGTGAGTAGGAACTTTCAAAGTAATATGCACCGGTAATAATGGGCACTCAATTTTTGCCTGAGAATTCCACAAAGAAAAGGACAATGCCAAGTGTCTTTGGGATTTGATGTATTGCAATTTGCAGGCAGTTCTTTTTCAGAAGGTGGTACCCCAAAGGTCTGACTTCTCGGTCTTCTAGGACAGATGATGGCCCCACCAGCTGCGGACCATTGTCTGCGAACCGAACGTTTCCACACTGGTGGTGGGTCCAGAGATTTGGGCTTTGGGCCTGGCCTGACCTGCATACAAGAATTTGGATTACGCAACGGCACTTTATTTGTGGACTAGTACTACAGTTGTGCAGGCAAAGATGAAAATTGTTAGAAGTAGAACGATATCTTTGATCCACCCAAAACAGAGAGGGACAGGTGTTTGGTATGGCTGCCTTTTCTCTTTTTCCCCAAACCAAATCAAATGAAAGATGTTCAAGTGGCTACTGCACAGTGCCTAAGTTGACCCGAAACGTCTCGTAAAGCAAAATACATCTCAACTTCTTTTGGACTTTAGCTTACACCTTTTCACTTTTTGTTCCTAATAAATCTTTCCTTCTTACTATAATTTTCTTTCATACAAATAACTTTGAGGCAAAAACAATAGTCATATATGTCTGCGCTTTTCAGTTCCATTGCCTAATTATTTATAATAGATAAAAGCATCTAATTAAGGCCTGGATATGAAATTAATCCAGTGGAATCTCATTTTCGTTCCACTACAGGGAGTGTTGTGCTGCGGTTGAGACCTGAAATGTGAACGAAATGATGAGAAGTCGACAGCACGACTTCACTTTTTAGAGTTTGGCGCTTAGAGTGGAGTAGAGTCGTCTCGTGCTATTGTACTTGTACATGTTCCGTATATATGATAACGGTTACGACAAATTAAGCTTATGGAGACCAAAGGCATCTTAATGGGTGTCAAGTTGTTGCTGCATCCCCACATTTTTCCCCAGCTTCATTGTGATTTCTGTAATGTGGAATTGTGGGGGCAACCGGCGAAAACCTTTCAATTTCGTATGCCAATTGCTACAGATTGAAAGCTTCTTGGAGTAGTCGACAATGTGATCTGTGGCAATGCAAGAAACATTCAAATGGCTATCTTTTAAGAACTACGATTTTTTCCTCTAGTGGTGTGTTTATCAGATAGAAAAACATCATCATGATTTTACATATTTACAAGACAAAAATGTGGCTACAGAGACAATGTCTATTGGTAATCGCTATCATTAGCGTGGGATAACGAGGATATATGCGGCGAATAAAAGAGCACTTTCGGAAGAGTATATCAATTCAGCACCATCAATGGTGCAAGAAAATTGACAAGATAGGTGTTTGCATGAGCAGTTTTTGGACAATTGACATCACTGCTGCAAGGGTTAGAAGTCTTCCTCGTATAGTAACATAGTTATTCATTCATACAAGCCCATGTTCGGGCTGAAAACAATACAATTGAGATGTCCGACTGACGAACAAACCAACAAGAAGAAGTTCATCAGACTCTCTTGACGTTGAATATGTACATCACAATTTTCTCTCGCAAAACAACTTGCAGAGATTATTTGAGAATTGCCGCAAAGGCACGAACCCTCTTCCACTAAATGACACCACGGTTAACTATGACTCATATTAGCACACTGGACTTTCCAGCTATAACTGGAAAGTAAATGATTTGGTTACATAACAGAGCAAGCATTCGGGTTCTCATCACTGAACATCTGAGGGGCGTAAGTGTGCTCCATGTAGTACTTGGGAGGCCAATACTCGACTTTCTTGATGTCCGTTTTCTTGTCGTCTTCTTCCTTGCTTTCTTCTCCTTCTTTCTTGTCGTTCTGTTTCTCGTCTTTCTTCTCCTCTTCCTTCTTTTCTTCATTCTTCACTATTGATGCTTGTTTACCAGTTCTCTTGTACACATCGCTCACCAGCTTCTCCGGATCAAGAACACCTTTCACAATTACCTGGTCGTTTGCAATATCAGTTGTGACTGATTCCACACCTGCAGCGCATCTTAATATCATTAGAATATGTTATGAATCACTCAGAAAAAGGGCAGATGATAGCCTTTTTTACTTCCTATCCACCGACTTCCTCTTCGAATAACATTGTATAAGTAGCTAATGCAACACAGGATCAACTCCTTGTAGGATGGTTCTGATTTTGGGTTCATGTTATTGAATTCAACAATTGCATCCAACTCAAACAGGAAGCAAATTTCTCTATGTTTCAAATATGCGTCCTATGACTCCTATCTACACGGAAGAATCCTGGCAGATCCGTTATTGCGCATCCTAATAAAACCAACTAGAATAGTAAGCAGGTATGTTTTCCTACAAGTACAGAGTCAGGCCAAATGCAAGGAATGCGCATTACATAGTTGTTGGAATATGCCACGAATCAAACCAGTCTTTCATAACACGAGTGTCATTGCAGCTGATCACATAGTCAATTGCAATAAGCTAGCTAGCAGTTGAAATGATGCTATTCCACTAGTTCAAAACAAGATAGTTATTTGCAATCTGTAGAAGCTCATATACTAAGCAAAAGGAGCGCTGCCGATCTTCCTTTCCGCTGAAAAATGACGTGCAGTCCTGTTAGTACAATTTTCCCACAGCCATAGGAAAGATGAAAAATACACACTAATCCATAACTAAATGGGACCATTTCCAGTTGCATTATCATCTGCTCTTCTTTACTTGCTAAGTTGTTGGTTTACCCAGCACGGCAAAGTTGCTTAATCATAGAAATTATTTTCAAAAGTTGCTAAAATTTACCTTGAATTTTTCCGATTCTCTTCTGCAGTGCGTGAGCACATGCATCGCAATGCATTCGAACTTTCAGCACCACTGTTACGACGGCTGGAGGCTGCAACATTAGGAACAAAAAAAAAAAAGTTACTAATTATCAATTCAATGAAGAGGTGAATTTTCAATGAAAGAGAATTATTGGTTTTGTTGTTTATGTGAGGAATCTGTAATTGGTTGTCGCCCCTCGTGAGTTCCTGTCGACTCTATTGCAGGAGGATTTTTACTGCAGCCATAAATTGGAACAGTGGGGTCAAAGGCTCATTGAATTGAGCTGTACATGTACAGGTCCATGCAGCAGCAGAATCACTCACCCTTTATATCTTGCATTGTGGAATGTGCCACTGGCCGTGCCCTTTCCCTATTTCTTTCCTTCTGTTCTGTGGTTTTCATGTCAGCAGAGAAACAGCGCAGTCACAACATGCACTGCTGCCGCTGCCTCACTGCCTAAGGGACCAACCCAATCAACACCTTCATCTTTTGATTCTAATTAAGGTGCCTGCTCTAACCCTACCATCAATAATTCTAACACTAACATTAGATTTTTAAGTAATTTCATGGCAATCTGTCTTCATTTGTTTTTCCTTATAGTTTGCTACGTCTTAGGTTGAGATTCAACTGCAATCAGTTAGACATGCTGGTAGACTAACTTTATCCAACAATTTCAGAATGACAAATTTTGATGTGGGATATGACTTTTTAATAGTGTCCTGTAATTATCATTGTCTATCACAAATGTGGAACCGAGGACGGCATGGTGGTCCACAGATTGTAAACCCTTAATCATGTCGAGCTGTACTCCAATTCTAAATCATGAATACGGACGCAACTTACAGAGACGAAAAACGACATTGCAGCCCTATACTAATAGCAATATCTTCATAGCATGACTTGAATTTTCTTTCTTTCTTTCATTTTTTTTAAAAATAAAAATAAAAAAGATTAAGTTGAATTAAATTCAAAGTGATCACAACTCTAATTAACTCTAACCGGCACATCATATTTTTTGGGCAAAATTTATTACTACTTCCCAATCTTATTACCTTATTCTCACTAATACAAGTAATATCACTACCAATCTCAATCAGGCCGGTTCATTATACACACCTATAAAGTTGAAAAGTTATAAGCATCAAATTTTGTGACATTTAAATTAAAAAAACTAAGGACTTATCCAAAAAAAATCTAATTAACCTAAATTGAATTTGGCCAAACTTAAATCAATTGTATGACATGCGTAGACCACGCTATCAATGCACAGTTCAAAAAGTAAAATACACTCCAAACCTGACTTAGATAAGAATGTTCAGACTTGTATCATTTGGATTTATTGAAAGAATTGTTAAGTAATTTAGAAATGAGAAGGAATGAGGAGAGATTGGGTGAGAAGAAAGGTACCTCCTCTTTGTTTTCTTGTTTGGGCTCCTCTTTGCTCTGTTGCTGCTCATTTTGGTGGGGTGGGGGCTTGGGTAAGGGTGAGATGATTTCCACTTTTCGCCCACTTTTCTTTTGAATCCTTTGGCACACCTTTACAGGGTCCGCATCCTTCCCTTTCACCACCACTTTACTCGTCTTATACTCCGCCGTTACCTCCTCCACTCCTGTTCCCATACACTCATTTCACCACCTTTTACTGCTTTATTACTACACATACCATGTCTGTCTCATGGAAATTCTAACCGTTTGTTCGAACCTCAATCAATTTTATATGACAAGTGTAAAAATCAACATGTGATTGATTTGGGTAAAACCGCAAATAAGTAGTATATGTATTTAATGAATGAAATGGGCATTAAAGTATGAATTGTTGAATTGAAAAACGTGCTGAGACTGAGAGTGCAATTCTTTTTAATTATGTCGGCGGTCCATTGCTTTTCCCTACCATCCTTGTTAGACTAAAACACTACACAGATGACAGAAGAAACAAAGAATCAAAGATACGAGGTTTTGAAAAAGTAATGTAATCTAACTATGTAGTAGTACCTACACAGATCTCAACGAAAAGGAGGGAGAAAGCACATGCAAAGTCGGTAAGGGAAAGACCAGTCCAATGTACTTGAGAGAAACGTTGGTTTGGAGGAAACACGATTAAGGCAGAAATTAAAAAGGATATTTACCTTCAAATCCTTTGAGAGCTCTAGCAACTTTTCTGGCGCAGGCCTCGCAATGCATGTCGACCTTGAGCACCATCTCTGGAGGTGGAGGCACTTCATCGTCTTTCTTCTCTTCTTCCTTCTTCTCCTTTTTTACTTCTTCTTTCTTCTTCTCCTCCTCCGCCGCCGCCGCCACCTTGTTTCCCTCCTCTTTCTTCTCCTTCAATCACAACCAATCAGTTCATCATCACAAAATCACCCTTAATTCCCATCAAAAAGTATGGCTGCATGCAATAAAAAAACAAGAGACTGAGAGAGAGAGAGAGAGAGCACTTACTTCACCCATATCTTACTGTTGTTGTTTGATTTGTGTGTGCGTGTGTGTGTGTGAGACAGAGAGAGAGAGAGAGAGGAAATATATAGGAGGAGGAGGCGACAATGAAAATCTGAGGTGGCTGTGTTTAATGAGAGTGGGAAAAAATTTTGCTCTTGCTGACTCAGCACGTCATTTATTTGCCCCCAGTCCCACCACCCTTCCTCCTGCACAGGAACAAGAATCCAGCAGAGAAAGGACAACGACGTCGTTTCCAAGTGGTAATTAATATCAATTTGAAAATATTCAAGTTTGAATTTTGAAATTTTATGAGTAGTTCAATCACATTAATTGTTGCTCTATTCTCAAATTATGTTTTTTATATTGCTTCTACAAAATGTCACTCCCACTTACTACTTTTATTTTTTAGGATTTGTTTCAGTTTATTAATTGAAATTCTAATTTCTAATCGCACCCGCATTTAACTGCCACAATATAATTTTAACAAAAAAATTAAATTAGAACAATGAAATCTAAATTTTGTTAACAAAATTAAAGTCTCTATTAACCTTTGATCACGAGTTCGAATCCTAATAGAAAAAATCAGACATAGATGGAAGTAAATTATTTTGAGAAAAAAGGGATGTAGCTTATTTACATTTAAAATCGAGAATCATTAAATTCTAAATAGAGAGAAGCTGAGTGATGCATTCAACAGTTTTAGGATCAAAAGAAGGAGGACTTTATGGAACCACCGCGGAAATATTCTTAAAATGGAAAATGTTTTTCAGTACTGGGCCGGGCCGAAGAGATGAAAAGAACCCAAATCGTGAGAACCAATGGGAGAGCGACAAGTGCGGAGAGGAGATAAGCCATGCCATGCGCGGTGTCTTCAAGTACCCAAACTCACCCTCTCCAACAGAATCTCCATTTCCAACCCCCCCTACTTTTGGTGTTGTCACTTAGTATGCTGTAATTATTAATTTTCCTCAAATAATGAAGAAAAACAACAAAAACAAAAAAAAAAGCAAAAAGCATGGGTGTCCCTTTAACACACCCTTTCTTAAGTGTGTTCAAAAATCGGTTAAATCGAATCGAATTTTCGTTCCAGACCAAAAATCCAACCAAATGTTTTTGTAAATTCAATTTTTGATTTGGTTTTGTTGGTTACTATTCAGTGGCCAAATCGAAAATTCGAATTTATTTTTATATTAAAATATATTATATTATATTTATATATTAACATAAATAAAGAATTATAGATAGAGAAAGAAAAAAAGAGAAAAAAGGGTGAGAAAGAGAAAGAATAGAGAGAGAATCGAGCAATGCCACAGACCTCCTTCTCCAGTGCAGTCTCCTCCACCCTCCAACCGGCGGCAACAACAGCTCTCTCCACCAGTCTTCTCCATTAGGTACTTTGCTCTCTTACAAAGAAAAATTTAACTTAAAAACTTTGCTTTGAAGGTATTTGATGAAATACCTAATTTGAAATTTTTTGTTTTTTTCTTACAAAATCAAGTGAAATTGTTTATAAACTTGTAGCTTCAGATCAAAAACGATTTTTCGATTTTTTTAACGAAAGAAACCAAACTTTTTTTATTCGGTTTTTGATTACGGGCTATTCTGTGGCCCAATTAGAATATTGGATCCATCCCTGTGAAACCTACTCTCCAACACCCCATTTGTAGTCTTGCTCTATTTTCATCCAGACTTCACTTCTGATTTGGACCACAACAAAAACTATATACTTTCCTTCAACTTTTTTTAATACTATTTTAGTTTTTAAATAATTATTAGTTGTTTATATAAGATAATTGCAACAGTGGATGTCAACAATGCGTTGCCTTTTATTTTTATTTTCTTACTCAACTTTATATCGTAAATTAAATAAATTTCTATTATAATTTAAATTTTATTATAGTATAAGACTCAAAATGTTTACCGTTTGAATTAGTTGTAATTGCTCCTTTTATCCTTTTCCATACAATTCTTTGTGATACAATTTTTTTTTTCTTATAAGTTCAACTACGAATATATTGAATATTTAAATAATCAACACAAACACGTACATAAATTGCATTATTAAGTCTAAAGCATGTAAAGTTTGGACATGTGAGAAAGCGACTTTTGATGTTCGGAGTAATAATGATTATTGAAGTTATTTTACGCATACTTTGATATTTTTAAATAGGTGGGTTGAAAAAAATTTGAAAAAACTAAAGCTAAAATGAATGACGGACAATTGGTTCTGATGCGTGTGATTTTAGCACTGGTTCAAAGTTCTTGGATTTTGATCTAGGATTTGGGCTGATTGAGTGAAAACTCTTGAGAAAGAGGACCCGTAAAATAACACGTCAGCACTCAAATGCTTAAGTTAGTTCCGAATTTAAGAATGAATAAATATAAAAACAAATTATGATAGATAAATTATAATAAAAATAAAAATTTCGTATGCTCATGAATTCTAGAGTGGCAGAGTAACAGTAAGAGGATTTCTTGGGCCATACCCATCAGGTTCCAAGGCTACACAATATTTATTTTTTTAAAGTAAGAGCGATGGAGTATTATTAATTGAAATAAACCGGTTATAATAATTCATGTTGAATATCAATATATAACAAAAACTATTCCAATAATTAGACTAAATCTAATCAACACCTATTATATAGTAGAAACAACATCTCACGCATATTGTAGAATTCGAACACATAACCCCTATGATCATTAAACTTCAACTCAATCAACTGAACTAGCCATCATAAGCGGTTGAATATGTAATCTTCGTCATCCAACCCAACTTCAGAAATCGGATATGATGGGTTGAAAAAGCGCAGGATTAGGTCTAGCAAATTAATAATTATTTATTGCTCTTTTTCTCTTTTGAATTTTCTCTCATTAGTTTTGGCAGCCTAGCATGTCTTAGTTGATAGTGAAGTCATAATCCTTATCCTTTCATATTGATCCTCCAATAAGAAATTGCCGCTCATCCTTGCCCAATTTTTTTTTTTTCTAAAAAACAAAAACAATATACATAAAATAAAATTTTATTATATTTATTTAATTAAGTAAAAAATAGAAAAAAAAAAACGAGTAACAAATCAAAACTGAGTTATGATCGGCTGAAATGAACTTTAAAAAAGGAGGTAGAAAAATAAGTTTTACTATATTAGTTCTCGTATATTTTTGTCAACTATTGATAGTTATTATAAGTCTCCAACTTAATTAATAATATAAAGTCTTAATTAAATTAATTTACTCCCATTTATTGTCCCTTGCCTTGAAAAATATTGATAAAAGGCCAAAAGAATAAAGAAACGTTTACTACAAGAAAAAAAAAAAAAAAAAAAATATCAACTTAACTGAATGAAAATGCACCCGATGCGACAGCTCTTAAAAATATTTAGTCAGGTACATACATAATCCATCTATCAAAGTTGCCTAGATAGATAATTTATATATAAATTAGATTTGATTAAATTAAATTAATTATAAAATAAATGTAATTTTTTTTAAACTATATATGAATAAGACTGCATTTATTATATAATTGATTTGAATTCGATCAAACTCAATTTAATTAGAATTTTTTTTACGTCAATTTTAAATTCCTATAGGAAAACCCCCAACTCATGAACATAGGCCATAATCACATGCTAAAACTAGTTACATGATAAATAAAGCAACATCCATGAATCATTAAATTATACCTTGCATTCATCATGCATCCGGGAAATTTTTAAGTAATAATTTTATTTAAAAAAGATAAAGTTCAAGAATCCAAGGGTTTGTAAGTGGTTCGATTATTTGAATATTCATATCTGAGGGTCGAATTTTAGTAATAGATGGATGATGGGTGGGCATGTGGGTTGCATAACTCCATCCCACCAAACACTTAACGAAATCAATCCAATCTAATTATGGGTTGTTTATGAATGAAGAAAAGAGATGAATAGAATTAAAGAAGGTGAGAAGTGTCTATCAAAGCCAGCACATGCAAACAGAGAGTAAAGAGTCAGCAATTTAGGCCCCAACCCCTCTCCCTATGGACAATTGGACATAGACAATTTTGATGATTTCATAAAAATATTCATCCTCAATTTCCATCACCAGACGTGCCCTCATCACATTAATCTCTCTAAAAAGGTTAAGTTCTCCACTTTCTTCTGCCAATCCCTTTTCCTCCAACGCGCTGATTGATTTCCCTCCCCAGAAGTCTCTTTCCTATCAGGTTTCTTGATCGCGGAGAGGAAAGAAGCTTGGTTAAATTACCGGGTTGCATTCAGATCTGTACGTAGCTCAGTGATTGTACTACTGCTAGCCATGGCTGAGAAGGTATGAAAGTCTTGTAGCTACCTACTCTTGATCGCTTTTCTACTGTTTGATCTTGGTTTTGGAGGATGGATTTATGGCTTAATCAATCGTTTTTGATGCGATGAAATATATAGGTGACTGTTATGGTGCTCAAGGTTGATCTCCAGTGTCCTTGCTGTTACAAGAAGGTCAAGAAAATTCTCTGCAAATTCCCCCGTGAGTCTCTCGTCTTGTATCCCTCCACATTCTTCTTTTTCTTTCCAGCTTTCCGTAAATGGAATTGTATGTTTGTATAGTTTTAATAGAATAATAGCAGCAATCCCATGTATATATCTGGGTTTCTTATTTTCTTCTTTCTATCGTAAGATTGCAATGCAGTGGTAATCACTCATTTTTCTACTGCTTCACTTTCCTTATATTTCACAATTTTTGTTTTTTTGGAAAAGAAGCTGAGTTGAGTATTATTTCTGTGATGTAAAAAATATTTTTGGACAAGAGAAATTAGAGACCAGGTATACGATGAGAAGGCAAACACGGTCACAATCACAGTGGTGTGCTGCAGCCCTGAGAAAATTCGAGACAAATTGTGCTGTAAAGGTTCCAAGGTTATCAAAAGCATCGATATCAAAGAGCCCCCCAAGCCCAAACAACCTGAGAAGAAGAAAGAGCCCGAGAAACCTCCTAAGCAGCCCGAAAAACCCAAAGAGCCAGAAAAGCCGAAGGAGCCCGAAAAGCCCAAGGTCGTTGTCATTGAACATCCTAAGGAACCAGAAAAGCCCAAAGTTGTTGTGGTTGAAAAGCCTAAAGAGCCCGAGAAGCCCAAGGAGCCGGAAAAGCCGAAGGTGGTAATCATTGAGCCGCCCAAGGAGCCTGAGAAGCCTAAAGAAAAGCCGAAATCAGATGGACCACCACCAGCCGAAAAGCCCAAGGAAGCTCCAAAGCCCGACCCGCCAAAAGCTCCTGAACCGGCCCCGAAGCCACCCCCGCCGGAGCCAATTATGGGACCCGGACCTGTCCCGATATGCGGATACCCACCAGTTGTTCCAGTGAGGACATGCTGCGGGCCATGCTACGAAGGTTATGGCGGGGGCCCATGTTACCAGGGGTACGGAGTACCCCCGATGCCGCCGCCATGTTATGATGGGTATTATGGGTATGGCAGGGGCTGCGCTGTCAGCAGATGCGATTACTACTTCAGTGAAGAAAACCCTCAGGGTTGCTCCATCATGTAATGAACACAGGATTGGTTATTACCATGGCAATTGTCACGATCATGTAATGTTCGTTCATTGAGTACGAGGTGTTCTTTCATTATTATGCCCAAAAACAAGAAAAATAAAATTTATACAGAGAGAATT
The DNA here is from genome assembly GCF_000512975.1 of Sesamum indicum. Lineage (NCBI taxonomy): Eukaryota > Viridiplantae > Streptophyta > Magnoliopsida > Lamiales > Pedaliaceae > Sesamum > Sesamum indicum. The sequence continues at coordinate 2,716,728 of NC_026156.1, forward strand.
AACGGTATACAGAAATATGACTGCTATTGGTTGTTGATGTTGTTGGGGTATTTCAAGTTGTGACACGATTTGTGTGAATAAAAAGTGGTCAAATAATGATTGATGGCTTTTGCCTTCTTTTTGATTGTTATCTTTCTTTCTTTGATTTGTTGCTTCCTACCACTTGCATTTCAGCACTTTTCAATTTCTATTGGGTGCGTTAGGACAAATTGCAGAGTATGATAAGACACTTTAACTCGCGAGATGCAAACACATTACCAGAATCCCAAATTTCAATTTCAATTTTAATTTTAATTTTATGTTTAGTTAACTATACTTTAAGTTTTTTTTTTGTTAAAGGGAACTGTACTTTTAAGTTGAATGTGGACAAGATTGACAAATTATTGCAACCTAAGTTCTGTGGACCACTTCAGAAGTATAAGACAATGGTAAAAGGTGTTTGGTGGTGCAACCCCACAAGAGAAAGGGACAAGAAATTTCATGAGACATTATCTTAGGCTTAGCATATACCTAATGATAATCAACTTAAATTTCGTCCCAAGTTTATGTCTTGTAGTTTCTGTCAGAAATTTCATTCGAATGAGGACAGGACGGCCTGATACCTTCGAACAACATCTTGAATGTTCAAACGGCGGCCACAGTACTTAGTTACTCTCAGGGAAGATTGAGAGTAAGCAGAGAAGTTAGTTTGTATGAGGTGACTATTTAGAAAGTGTAAGGATTTAGAAGGGCTTCAATAGAAGGTTGAGCCGCATAATGTTACCTTGTAGATGATAAAGAGGAGAGGTTACACTGCCTGAAATGTTGAAGCTGATTTTGGGCCTAACATCTTTGTCTTAACCTCAATCATCTGATGTTGTGGAAGTCCCAAAGAAGCCCATTCACATTCCCTAACGAAACTACAATATTAAGTTGAAAGAGCATTTGATTCAATGGAGTTGACTTTTGGGCTTCAAGGGTTCATGTGCCCTTTGGTCGGAGGGTACAGACTGCAGAGGATGTTGCATCGAGAACTTTAATTTTTTAAGATTAACTAGTAAATAATAGCTTAAGAGTCAACCTTAAAGGGGCACGACCCAGTTTTTTATGTGCGGTTGCGGGCAAGAATTTGGGTTGGACCAAAAAAGAATGATCAGTTATGGTATATAATAACTAGTTAGAGGACGAATTCTATTTGATTATTTGCGTCGACAGTAAACGTGTATAAACAACTCCATTCCTCCAGGTTGCGATTGGGGACTAGAACATGAAGCACGAGGTGGCCTGCACGATATGTTTACCGGGCTGAGACGTGATGTCGGTATATGAAGCAGTATATATGTTTCTAGTTATTCCAGTTGCTACATAGTCAAAATGGGGAACTGCATTGGTGGATCGCTTGCATTGTGTCTCAATGGCAAAAAAGTCAGCCCTGATGAAGGAGATACAGACTTGAAGGCTTTGGCAGTGGTTGATGGGAAGATTGGTTCAGAACCTGCCAGTGGGCTTTGTGGGGTGCCTTTGTCCTTAGCTGCAGTGCTGAAATCAGGGGAGGTTCATCGTCTAATTCCTCAGCCGATACAGCAGCACAGCCTTCAAACACTACTAGCCGTGGCTGAGTGTTGCAATGGTCAGAGAGTAAAGATTGTGGTGACCAAGAAGCAGTTAAAGCTGCTAATGAAAAGCATGGAGGAGCTACAACATAGACATAATGCGCTTCAATCAACAGGAAAAAGGAGTCAGAAATGGAGGCCATCTTTATCTACAATTCCAGAACTTTAGAACGAACAACAGAGAATATATTTTTGCTTCTCTTCAGGTTCTTGTTTTTCGGTAGCATAGTCTTGCAACCCCAATTTTCCATGGAAGGCTACAATGCGAAGGGTGGAAACAAGGAAAATTGAGAGGTGTTGTTGCTTCTGTAGCATTACTCCATGTTGTACCAGAAAATCTAGTATTTCTGTAGGAAGAGCAGTTATTTAGAAAAGCAAATGCTAATGAAATTCTGTATTTTACTCTCTTGAATCAGTCACACAGATATTAGCTGCATAAAAAAACAAATAATTTATTAAATATTTGCCAGCAGTATGTTTATACAAGCATACAGGTATACAAGAGTAACTACAGTAAAAATCACACCCTACAACTCATGGAGCTAGCTAGCCACTCACCATTATACAATTCTAACATTATTTCTGGTATCTAGCATTGTCCAAATGGGTTGGGTATTTACATTGTAGAAATCATGAGATACTGTCTAAGGCATTCTGGTGACTTCCTGACCCTCGTCCCCACCTTATTCCCGGCAGTGTATCTTCAAGAGGCATTTATGGACCTAATCAGCGGAAACTAATAGAGGTTAGAAACTTGCATCTCCAAAGTAAGATAATGGAGTTTCGTCAACTAATTGGTACAAGAAATTCTATTGAAAGATAAACTTACGGGGGAAAATAAGGAGACAAGGAAGAGGCAGAGGGTGATATTGTGGAGAATGTTGCTGACCTTTTGGATGAGTTTGTGCTTCTTATCTTCTCATCCACCTTTGTTAATGCTGAATCCTTCTCTCTTATTGCTGCTTCTCTCTTCATTTTCTTGGACTCGACTTCCATGGCTCTAGTCAGCGTTTCAATCTTTTTCATAAGCATCTGGAAAGACAACATTACCCGGTGTGATGACTGAACATGCTCACTAAAACACACACACTCGTATAGAGATGGAGAGACAGTTGTGCGCTATCCTACCTTGATCTCTTCATCTTTAGAGTTCAGAGTACTGTCTTTCAAGTCACAGAACTTCCTCAAACTTATGACTTCTTTCTGGAGCCTGTCATACAGAAAGCCTGACACCATATCTTCACAGTCATTAATAACTAACTCCAAATCTTTCTTCTCTTCATTGCTGCCCGTTATACCTTTAATTTTCCCCATTTTATCATCAACCATGGCATTCTTGTTCATCTCTGCATTTTCCTTTTCACTGTTATCAATGACCTTATTTCGAGAAGCCCACAAACTCTTTTTCAACAAGCTTTCCCCAGAAGAATTTTTCTTTTTCAAATTATTAATTAACTTTATTTCTTCAGTGGCAGATGAGATTTGTTTTTCATCCATCATCTGCATCGAGCTCCTAGTGATGGTGGATGGCCTAGGTTGTGATGTGGATCTCTTTTTCATTCTAGTATTACTTGATAGGATCCCAAAGAAGTTATTGGATTTTTCATTTTTGGGGGATCCGTTAGTATTGACAGATAAAGAATGCACATGCTTTAAGCCTTCTTCCAGTGTCTTCAGCCTCAACTTCAACTTCTCCTGGAACAAAACATTTTGCAATCTTTAATTCACTAAAACAAGAGTTAACAACCTTAATAGGGTCAAATTTTTTTAGCTGAAATGAGGTTTTAAAGTTTCACCTTGACTTGTGCTTCGGCCTTGGCAGCTCTCTCTGAGATGGCTAGTTTGTCTTTTAACTTCTGCATCTCTGCCTACAGAAGAGAGGTCTCATAGTTAAGAGAAAAACTGAAAACACTCAATTTCATTGGTCTAAACTAGTCATATTTAGGTTTTAGATATCCCGACAGAAACTTCAGTTGGTAATTGGGTGAGCACACATTTCTTGTGAGTGTTTGATGGACATACCTGCAACATCCTTCTCTCTTCTAGCCATTGCTTGACAGGCATAACTTTGTCCTTTTCATCCTTCCACTCATTAGCCACGACAGTTGCTATTCTGTTTGCTGAAACCTTGACTCTCGCTAGTTCCCTTTCCAACGTCCTCTTCTCCTCCTATGATGATGAAGAAAACTAAGGTCAGCTGATATCTTATGTAGAGAGCCTACTCATAAGATTAAGTTTCTCGATGCTTGGTAAGTTACTATATAAACTGAGGTCTTACATTTAGTTCTGAGATCTGGCGTCTATAATCACGAATAGTGTTGGCTGCTGCTCCGCCGGCAAGTATGGCCTCCTCAAGCTCCTTGATTGTTTGGCTAAGCTTTTCAACTTCTAAAACCTTCTGCCTGTTTGTCTTATCAAGTATTTTATTCTCCTCCTGTGAAAATATATATGTATTCGCATGTTAGTCTTTTGTAACCTTATTTATAGATTTTATCGTCGTAGATATTGTGATCTGAAATCGTACCTGGCATATCTCAATTTGTCTCCTAAGCTCGAAGTTTTGATTTTGAACCTCCTCCACTATAAGTGCTCTTTCTAGGGCGCTTCTCAGTATTCTTTCCGCTTCAAGCAATGCTGCTTCTTTAGATTTTGTAAGACGTTCCAGCGCCCTTTTATCCTCCTGTAGTGCTGCAATCTAAAATGGATGAAGACAATTGAGTTTAAAGTGCAAATTCATAATTCAGTTGGAAGAAGGAATCAGGCAAGAACTTCTATTTGATTATAGATCATTATGGATTATCTGATTACCTCATTCTTATGCATCTTAAGTTCTGCCTCTAGAGGAGCAATGACTAACTCAATGGGAACAGAATCATCATCTTTTTGGTTGGCGTAAACCCTCCTAAGAGTCGCTTCAGCTGCATATTGTGCAGCCAATGCTTCCTTCTTCTCATCCGTGAGTTTCTTGATATCAAGATTCTGCATCAATCCGGCCCAAATCACTTAACCATCTATAAGACGAATGTTCATTAACAGAGAACACAAACAAAATACATGGTTATCAGAAAACCATTCACACCTTTTGTTCAATGTGGTTTTCACTAGATCTTAACTTCCCTTCCAACCTTTTAACTTCACTTCCAAGCTGGAAAGGAAAATTGCAAAATATCCCATGTCAGAAAGCATAAGACATACTTGTGCAACTCAATAAATTGTATGCAGATCAGGCGAGCTACACTTTAAATCTTTCTTTTCCTTTTCCACACTTCAGCGCCAAATGAAACTGAATTGCAGTTCGTTTCAGAGATAACATAAATCAAGGCATATTCAATTTTTAGCTATTATGCTACTGTAAGATGCAGCATATGTATAACTTTAATCCTTCTTTCTTGTTAAAATTGAATTTTCTACTGCATATAGAATGTCCAGTCACAAAATAGGAAATCTTTTTCAAGTACCTCTTCCAGAGCTTTATCCTTCAGGACTTCAGTTGCTCGGAGTGCCCGAATTTCACTTTGAGCCTTCCCCAGTTCCCTCTCCTTCTCTGCAATCATATAATTTTGTTTTGCATGACTATCATAATTTGGTTCAACTGAACTCTATGATTATTTGATACTATTATTCATCATCTTTTCTTCAAGTTGAATGATTGAAACAAACCCCCAAAAAAAAACCTGTCCTCGAACAGAATTATATCTATTTTCTAAATTTAAGCATCACCACTAGATTACAAAAAGGGAAATGATAAATGCTGCAGAGATTGGAACGAAGCAGAGTAAGATCATTTGCCAACTATCCGCATTAAAAATCCATCAAGTGTTCAATGTCCCACAGCATAAACTCATAGTAAACAGTTCGTGGACAATCATATTATATAGTCTGACTAGCACATACCATCCCAACACATCATAGAGTTTAAAGTCCTGTTTCCATACAATATGCTATGATCCTCTAAGAAGAGCTAGAACAGTGAAATTGTCAAAATAATATCTTCAAACAATACCAAACCCGATTCTTGATTACAAACAACAGTTTGATAGAAAACCAACATGCATAACTGATGTTTCATTCTACATGCAAAAGGAGAGAAATGATGAACCTTTGAGCTGATTCTGCAATCTGTTGAGCTCCAACACAACAGGGTCTGGATGAGAAACAAGAGAAATATCTTCTCCAACAAGTTCTTCAATACCAGGCATTTTTCTTGAGCTTTCCTCTTTTGCTGCTTCTTGTCCCTCTATTGCAAGAAATGGCTGCCCCAAGGAATACTATATGGACCAAAGTGAAAGGGGTTTTATGGAGTAATATAAGAGGGAGTTGTTAAGGGTTTAGTATGTCTAGGAGAGAGACATAAACAAATAATACTCCAACTCCATGATAAGAGTCCAACCTTGTAAGGAATTGACCGCAAAGAGAGGGAATGACATGGGGTTTTCCCCTTCTGAAGCAAACTCTTGAAAACAACAGTTGCAAGCCGGCCCAGCCGGCTCGCCACCCTTCATTCCCTCCCTTTCAAATCTTTCCCCCCCCCCCCCCCCTAATTTCAAGAACTTCGAGAACAACGCATTTTCATCTATTTTCATCTTCTGGGCTATGCTTATAAAGCTTATTATTTTTGAAGAAAGACTAAATTTTGCTAACACCATGAAAACCTGACACGAAAATGGCAAACCAAACTTCTAAAAGTTATACTTAAAAATTGAAAAATAACATAAGTTGCAAGTGATGGTGCCAAGGGAAAAAAAAAAAAAAAAAAATCTGCTGGTGGCTTCCTGAAAATGAGTGAATCTTGCAATTCACAAAACCCTTTTTATGTAAGCTTTTGAAAAAATGGTCACCTTAAACATGATGGAAAAAGGATAAGAAAGAGAGATTAATTAGTGTGGTCATGATCTCTCAATGTTGATGGAAAGCACTTGTTTAGCACTAAATCTTGCTTTAGCGTTAAAATCTCCTAAACTCTTGCTTAAGTCCTTAGTGGGAATGCATTCAAATGGGATTTTGAACCAAAACTCAGAAAATGAAACATATCGTGGCATCAAAATTCAAATGATTGAATGAAGTGGCTTGAAAGTATTAGCAAAATCCAGGTATATTTTTTTTTCTTTTTTTCCTTATAAAAGATTGAAGCTCAAATGATCTTTGCTTGGAAGTATATTTGAAAAAGATTAAATTGAAAAGTATATAAAAGTTGCGGGCAGGTGGACGAAACTTTGCCATATGGCAATTTTTAAGTAAAAATACAGGGTGTTTTGAAGAGGCGACAAAGGGAAGACTCCCAATCTCTCTACCTTACCTACACCAATGTATAATAATCCTTTGCATAAATAGAGAAAGAGACAAAGATAGTGGAGTAGAATAACTCCAATCTTCAGACTACATATTCATTATCTCATAAGAACCTTTTGTTTTTTTGGATGAATTATTAAGAGATAATGGAATTTCCACTAACTATGTTCTTGAAAGTGACTTCAATTGGGATCAAGCCCATAATTAGCTGTTTCTCTAACGCGGCTTAGTAGGTAAGTTTACAAATAAAAAGTGGTTGTAATCAATCATATACTAAGCTGAGCCTCAGAAAATTATTTACAGAAAATGAGAAATGTGTATATAATGAGCATATTATTGAGATGAGGTTAACATTAAATTCTAAAATTTATAACAATAAGTTGAAGTATGGATATGGGCACTAAATTAAAGTTTTTTGGTTGATGATTTTCAGCGTGCTTTTATAATTTAGAGCATCACATATCTATTTGAATGTACTGAGGATTTTGAAGGTTTTATTATAATTGAAAAAGAAAAACGATTATTAATGGTAATGAAACTGAGGGATTAGGATTTAGGAGTGTAAGAAAATGAAATGCGATTTGTTGTAAGAGCATCCATGATTTAGGACCTGGAAATTTCTGAGGCTAGTGGACCTTAAAAAAGCGTCTAAGTAAAGCTATATTGTCTTGAAAACAACTATCCTATTTCATAGAAAATTCTTACCCAAATCAAATTTTGTCGAAATAAACTAATTACAAAGTAATAGTAATGCACTTGTTATGTGATTGATAACTTTATCCTGAACTCTACACCAATCTTTCCAAAAATATATTGTATTCATTACATAATTGGTTCAAGTCTGACTAAATATGGTACACATATTACAGTTCCTCCCCTGCCACCTCGGCTTGCTTGGTTAGTAGGAGCAGTTTCAGCCAAAAGCTCATGAATCTGGCAGGAAAACCCGTCTCTGCGTGTACATGCGAGTGATTATGCTGCTTCTTCTAATTGTATAAAACAGATTTCTTGAACTATGTCACACAGAAGCCTCTGACCATCTTATGATCCTAGTTAATGCTATAATTCTTACACTGAAAGGACAAGAAAAAACTAAACAGAATCTACTTTCCAAGTGTTGCCGATCCGGAATTCACCAGATCAGCTTTTGTTAGTGTGCCTGATTGATCAACATCAAGAACCTTAAACCACTCCATCACCATTGTAATGTCTTCCTCAGTGATTTTCCCCATCTCCTTGAGCTTATAAACAACAAACTCTGCCGCGCTGCATGAAACCCAAACACCCTGTCAACTTTCTTGCAAGATAACTTATGAAATATCAAACAGAGAAAAGAAGTAGAATAAAGGTCAAGAGCATGTAATTTAAACTTACCTTACAACATTATCATTATCCAAATCTGCCGCCTCAAGATCCGAAGCGGTTAACTTCCTTGTCAGAACCCATTTTACCAGTGATTTTCGTCGTCTTTCGGTGTAGAGTTCAGCCAGGCAGTAAAAGAACTGAGCCAAGCAGATCGTGCTTATCAATATCCAGAAAGTAGCAAAAATACGGCCCCCAAGCGTCGAAAAGCTCTTGTCCCCATACCCAAGAGTAGTGATAGTAGCACAAACGCAGTAGAAGGCATCAAAGAGATCCAAACTCTCATTATGATACAAAATTAATGTCCCCACAACCATGAGAATCAGAAGAGAAATCAGGACAGTATAGAATTTGTACTTGCACCTGTTAGTTTCCACCTCCTTTAGTATCTCAGCAGGGCTGCTTTTTTCACGCATGTGTATCGCCCTAACCAGAAAGGCTTCCTGATTTTCCAATATGCTATCAGCTGCTTTGCTCAGGAGCAGGCCGATGAGAGCCATGCCCATGAACACAAAAATGCAAGCGAGCAATTTTGCCGTGGTGCTGTCGGGCACGAGATCCCCATATCCTACTGTCGTCATCGTTACAATACAGAAATAAATGGCATCAATGAATCCATTTGTCTTGTTGCCCTTGATCTGATACCTAACAAGAAAGAAGCAACAGGCTCCTAAGCTTACATATGCTAGCAAGATCAGGAATACTAGCTTGAAATCGAGTTTATTTGCAAAAATCGTCTCTGGGTGCTGATGGGGTGCAGCATTGTTCTGGTCAGGATTACCCACGTACCCGGGAACACTCTTGCAACGGCTGTATCTTCTTTTCATGAAGGAAGTGTTTCGAGCAGAAAAACGAGAAGATTCTATAGAGTTTTCCAGTAGTGGATCTTCGGCATCACTCTTAGCCATTGTAGATTTTCAGGACACCCCAGAAGCTCTGCTGTAGCTTGGAGCAATATGCAACTGAAATAAAATGCCAAACTCATCATCTCACCACAATGTAATAATTTAAACAACAGAGTTTGTCATTAGAAAAGGAAGGAAAGAAGAGGTAATATGAACATATCGCTGAATGCACAATATTTTCTACATTTTGTCTCTGCATCAGGCAGAGACCAATTACCAAGTTCAACAGAGGGAAAAGAAAATTCCCCTGCTTCGTTTCATTCACTTAAGCTTGCTAGCCATGGATATAAAGAAAGTGTCTGTTTCCAATTCATATTCAAGGAAAGCAGCAACGACAACATGGAACTCATACGAACAATACTACAGATGCTTTTCTCCCGTTTCCATAACTCAAAATTCAAGAAACGAAAATCGGAAACGTGGATTAGTCCGTTTGATCAGCTCAACTTCAATTAGCATTGTGGAAACAGGAAAATAATTGAGGAAATGGTAATGCATGGGGGGAGGAATGTAATGGTCGTCATACCTGAATGATCTGCAATTTGGACATAAGACCGCATCCGGAGTTGTGCTTTTGTAAGAGAAATCCCGAAACGTAGGACCACCATCAGCTACAGCATAGGCATTTAGGCACCAGAAAGAGCTAAAAAAGGGATAAACAAAGAAAAACAAACGATTTTAGTATGGATGGAACAGTGAGATGCTTGGATTAGAGGATTTGCCAGTTGGGATTAGAAATTATAAAATAACCACTGTTTCCAATCCCTATGTGTGATTTGTGAAAGTACGTACCAGGTCAAATACCATTAAATTCATAATGTTACGATATCATTATTTTATTCTTTCCCCACCATTTATAATTAATATTCAAATGAATTTATGAATATATATGATAATATTGTAGAAAAATTCAACCATGATTAGATATTTTTGGGAAATATGATTCGAAATGTTTTCATCAATGACATGTTTCTCCATTCCAAATAAGTTGAATTGTTGAGCATTGTAGTAAATAACATTTTTTAGAATAGAATTTTTTTCTGCAAAACTATTATCTTAATTCAATTCATAATTTTATTTTCAAGATAATTTTTTTTTCTAATTCAAATTAAAAGCTTTGAATTAAATTATCCCCATGATTGTAATGGAGGGAGTGATTGACGTTAATCGGAGTCGGACAAGGAAGCCCAGCCCACGTAAGCCCCCAAAACAAAAACTACCTGTTCAAGTGTTCATAGACGAAAATTTCAGTGTCAGGCAGGCTCACTCTTGAACACAGCACGCTCACTGCGAAAGAAATCAAAGAAATAAACGCTTGAAGCTTGTTTCTTATGGTACGCCAATTTTCTTAACCCTCGACCAGTTCCACCACTCTTCCCTTTTTCTTCAATTTTCTATCTGTATCCGATTTTTTTTCCTTCAGGAAATTATGTTGATTGCTAAAGAACCCGTTGATTAATAAAAGTATATAGTTTAGCCCAGTTGAATTATCTATTGGAAGCTTGAGGGTTTCTGGGAGGTTCAACAAATTCATTAAACTGATACGCTATGTATGGATTTGTGGGATTATGCGAAATGGGTGTTCCGTAAATTCTTGCATTGGCATTACAATGGCCACTTGGAGTTATAACACGAAAAGATTTAATCTTGGCGACATTTCTTTAGAGATCGTGCTTTTCTAGAGCTCTTGATGATTTATGGAAATTTTTACTCTGACATTTCCTTTATATTTCGTTAGGCTTCTTTGACGATTTATTAAATTCTGTATGCTTCAGGGTTTCTCTGGGTGCTAGCATCAGTACTTTTCGAGATTTTTGGAAGTGACTGAATTAGATTATATGAAAATCCATCAAGCGGGTTTAACCAATTATGGTATCAGTACAGTCGAAGACTGTGTGGATGAAAAGGCAGCAATGTCCATGTGGCGATTGGAAATGCTTTATCACGTACGAGGGTGAGATAGATGAGAATAATCTGGGATCCCAGTCGATCAAGAATGATTCAGGACCAACAGAAACTATGGTTGCCCCATACGTGGGAATGGTGTTTAAGAGTGATGATGAAGCATTTGAGTATTATGGGAATTTTGCTAGGAAAAACGGATTTTCAATTCGAAAAGAGAGATCAAGGTTGAGTCCTCAATTGGGTGTTTACAAGAGAGATTTTGTTTGCTATAGGTCTGGGTTTGCACCTGCTAGGAAGAAACAGACGGGGGAGCATCAGAGGGACAGGAAATCGGTTAGGTGTGGATGCGATGCAAAAATGTACTTGTCGAAGGAGGTTGTAGATGGGGTTTCTCAGTGGTCCGTTGTGCAATTCAGTAACGTGCACAATCATGAGCTGTTAGAGGATGACCAAGTTCGCCTGCTACCAGCTTATCGTAAAATTCATGAGGCAGATCAAGAGCGGATTCTTCTCCTTTCAAAAGCTGGTTTTCCAATTCACCGTATAGTTAAGGTGCTTGAACTGGAAAAGGGAATTCAAGGTGGACAGCTCTCATTTCTGGAAAGAGATGTAAGAAATTTCATCCAGAACCGCAAGAAAGTCGTTCAAGAGAATGACGCTTTATTGACTGAGAAAAGAGAAAGTGAAACAGTGGATCTTCTGGAGGCCTGCAGGGCAAATAAAGAAGCTGATCCATACTTTGTCTATGATGTTACTGTTGATGAAAATGATAAAGTTGAGAATATTGCTTGGGCTTTTGGGGATTCTGTTCATGCCTACGACATGTTTGGTGATGTTATCTACTTTGACTCAACATATCGTTCGATGACTTACGGTATGCTTTTTGGAGCATGGGTTGGTATTAGCAATCATGGAAAACTTCTCGTCTTTGGCTGTGCTTTTTTGCAGGATGAAACCCCTCGATCATATGCTTGGAGTTTCCAGGTTCTCATTTGAAATTCTTTGGCTTCATCCTTTTCTTATATGCAAATACTTTGTTTGCTTATCTTGTTCAATGCTGCTTCAGGCTTTTCTCCGGTTTATGGAAGGAAAATATCCAAAAACAATTATAACAGATGTCGACCCTGGTCTCCGAGAAGCCGTGAGAAGTGAATTGCCAAATACAAAACATGTCATATCCCTATACAATATTCTTCCCAGAACATCCAGCTGGTTTTCTCTTCCACTTGGCCCAAGGTTCCCTGAATTTAAATTTGAGTTTGAAGAGTTGTGCCATTTAGAAAGTACTGATGAATTTGAATTTCGGTGGAATCAGATGGTTTCCCACTTTGGACTTAATTCAGATAAGCACATTGCTTTACTCTTTTCCCTACGCGCATGCTGGGCTTTACCTTACACTCGAGGCTGCTTTCTTGCAAGAATGGATTGTACATCGTATTGGAAATCCATAGATATATGTTTGAGAGGATTAATTGAAACTCAAACCTGTTTGCGTGGCTTTTTGGAGCAGGTATGTTATCTTTGTCAGACAATAACTTTTCCATGATCCACTTTGAGCAGTTTTAATCTTCTTTCGGCTCTGCCTTTTTGTACTGTATTAATTTGGTTTCCCCTCTTTTGCCTTTTGTAGACAGGAATATTGTCAAATCATAAAATGCAGTCCCATGATGAGGTGCAGTATATGCATCTTAAAACATGCTTACCTATTGAAGATCACGCGCGTAGTGTTCTTACCCCTTTTGCATTTAATGGGATACAACAAGAAATGGTTCTAGCAATGCAATATGCTGCATCAGAAATGGCTAATGGGTCATATCTTGTACGCCATTTCAAGAAGGTTGATGGGGAGCGTCTTGTTATATGGATACCAGAGGATGAACAAATTCACTGCTCCTGCAAGGAATTTGAGTCAACAGGAATTTTGTGCAGGCATGCCCTTCGGGTGCTGTTATTCAAGAACTGTTTTCAACTTCCAAGCAAATATCTTTTGAATCGGTGGCGCCAAGAAAGCTCTCTTTTCTGTTACAGTGGACAAAGTAATCCAAAAATCAAGGATGACTGGTATCAGGAATTCAATTCCCTGACTGAGACTTTGTTTTCTGAAGCTATTCTGACTAGAGAGAGATCTGATTTTGTTCACAGAGAACTTACTAAAGAGCTTCGAAGACTTATTAGTCAAGTAAGAGAAATGCCAGCTGTTGATGAAGTTGTTCTGAATGTTACTCTTTCACCGCCGAACGTATTGTGAGAACTGTGTATATAAAACTCTAGTGGTTAATCACCAGGAAACCTTTTACTGAAAGGAGTCTTCAGTGGAAGAGCTAATGTGTTTTGGCCGTTGTAATACAAATACAAAAAGAATCTATGTAACTTTCCTGAAATATTACGAGAAAGATAAAGTTGGCTTACTAGGTTAATCCCGAGTCTGTAAAGTGCCAGTTGCATGGATAATTATGTGTTGAAGCAGTGAAGAAGAGAACTCTTGATGAGGTTCATCTTGTAAATAATGTAAGATTAATTTACTTAGACCACAAGTAATTTGTTACCTTGATTTTGTTATTCCTCTTCTTTTCCTAAATTGAGCTGCTTTGTCCATTTAATTCTTGCTTCTGCACCAGCTCACCACCCCTAAACTTTTGGTTATTCACTTCTTATTGATTCTGGTGTTACTTATGCCAACTCTAATTCTACTTGGCACTTTTTTCACTCTATTTTTATGTATTCTGAAAAGTAATATGGATGGCATGAATTAGGCTTTCCTGGAGTCTTGTGGAGGATATATTTTAATTCTGGTGTCTAGTACATTGACTGGCAAAACCATTAAGCATACAATAAACTCAACCTGCTGTTTGTATGCATGCTGATAAACACATACCCAACGCATATACATAGATGTAAAGCATACTTGGAAGAAATTTGCTCATAGAATTCTAACATCCCGGATTTTGAAATGAATAATATCATCTGCTTCTGATTGATTGGCAGTGTGGATCTTGTTGTACTTGATTTAGATTCCAGCATTCTTAGCATTCTTTGAACTGCTCCAGTTACTTGATTTTATTTCCACCTCATTTTATTTATTGTTAGCAACTCAAATGACTTCTTTACAGACAGAGAGTATTTTTAACATTTTTTTGTCTCCATCTACCTCCTTGACACATGCTAATTCAACTACTTAGCTATCTCCATGAATTCAAAGATTATCTTTTACCAGCCCTTCTATTGATACTCAGATGTTTTGAGGTGGATTCTAATCCTGTCAGTATTTTTGATATCATGTGTATTTGATTTGCAGTTGATTATCTGTTTAATTTATATAATTTGTTTTAAGATTGAAAGAACAAAGTAGAATGAGGAATGGATAGAACGAAGTGTTCTTGATCATTGACCTTGGGAACCCATTTGAAGGTTTAAGAATGAAAAAAGTAGAATTCGATGACATTATTATTCTTCTTTGTAAAGCTATTGCCTTGTCATGACCAGCTTGTCCAAAAGGAGTTAACCTTTGCTTGTATATTTTACTTTTACAATGCAGTTTGCTTAACAATATCTAATGACATATTCATACAGCAGTACAATGATGAGATGGATTTAAAACTTGTGATGCTGCTTCCAGGAATCAAGGTATCCTGTATCCTAATCCTTGTGGATGCTATTGTTTTCAATTTCTATTAAATGTGAGCAGAAAAATAGGTCATTCGTTTCAGATATTTTGTCTTGTGGTACAACCTCTGAGACAAAATGCTGATGCATAGAGTAAATAATTGGTTTCTGGTTGAGGGTTGTGTTCCTTCCTAGTGATGTGTTTCTTGTGGCTTTGATGCTTTGACGCTGATTGAGGCAACTATTCATCCATTAATTGAAGGTCTGGCTTTTACCTTGCAAAAGCATGGTAATGCATCTGTTGCAGTGATAAATACAGAAGTCAATTCAAGAAAGTTGTGCATCGCTATTTGCTATAGTGAAACGTTGTTATTTCCTTATGATCTATTAGCTGACTTCTTATCATGATTACTGTAGTCCCACAAGATTTGAGGACTTCAAGTTGGATAAATCGTCCAGGCCTTCTTTCACCATTTGGACAATCAATGTGTGGCTATGTTTGGATTATCTTTGAACAGCTCAATTCATGGTCTTGCATTATCTCTTGATTTAGCTGTACCATACAAGTGTCTAATAATTGATTGAAATTATAACATTCACATTCCACTTTCTGGTCTCCACTCGCAGATAAACATTTCCGACTAGTTGAAATTTGCCCTGAGGGCTGAGTACCTTCTAGTTCTCTCTCCTTCATCTGCTATTCAATTTGCAGGTAAGCACTGAACGCGACGCTTCATTCATTTTGAATTTCTTCAAAATGAGGCCCCTCCTCCTCCCAGTGTTGGTGCTTACCGTATTTCAAACCAATGGGAGACAATATTAGCAAAAGGAGAGCCCACCTTTGGACCACAAAATTTAGGAACCTCTTTGTTAGGTCGGTATCTGAACTGTGCATGGTTTATTGAGGATACGGGAGTATACCAGTGACATGTTATTGTCATTGAAAATATCAACTCTGAAGCTGTGTATTCCTCCATTTATCATTTTAAGGCTTGTTTTTGCAGAAGCATTATGATTTCCTCAGTTTGTTGGTCAATCTATTTGGGGAGGACCCATAGCTTTTGTGGTGGGATTATCAATGTTCTCAGCTTTCATGCATATCTGCTTCTGTCCCTACCATTTGTATTATTGGTAAACTGTAATTACATTTTTGGTTGATTTGGGTTACAGAAATTAGACAAGTGGTGATTTGAGTCAACTATATGTTCCTCTAAATTAATCTTACGACATAAGCTGTGAAAAATGAGGACCGGCATTATAGAACTAACGTTGTAACTGGAAGATATTTATTCCAGAGGAACTGTAGTTAGATTCAATGGATAGAATCAAAAGAGTGTGGGATCCATCTTTGATGTATTTCTTGAATGTTCACCCTTTCCGCAATTGATACTGATCTATCAGAAGTCCCATCAATAGAAAACATGAAAGTTTGCTGGTGGTGTCTTTTTAATTCTCCAGTTTCTTTGTCTTGATATAATTCACAAAGACTTCATTTCCAGTTCAAGTCATGAAAGAAAATAAAAACTGTAAGATATATGGTCTCCTGCCAGTTAATGTCCTTTTAACTTTAAGACTATACCAAAACAGCTAGTTCTCAAATCAAGATTTAAGTCTAAGTTCAAGATATGCTTTAGATTCCCACATTGATAGGTCACTGTTATCTTTCCCAGCATGCTGCTTGCAGTTTTATCACAAATGAAATTTGCAACAGCCTGTAAAATCTGAGAGGTATGGTTAAGCCATATAGCCCCTTATTTAGACACTAACCCTTGATTTCAGGCATTATAATATACTGTTTATGAGCAAGATGAGATGATCAGCCGACAAGAAGCTAATCATTGGAACAATGTCTTAAGATTCTTAACCACTTTATCTATCATGATGAGATATGCAGCATGTCTGATTATACCTAAAAACTTTTAGAGCTTCATGTGTGGCCATTGTTTACCAAATAATTCAGGCCTACTTTAAAGCTTTTGCAAAATCTAACAAATTTGTCTTGGTGGGAAGGTGGAGCCAGGGAGGGAAAGGTGGGAGCTCTGTCTGGAGAGAAAAGCAGTGCAAACTCAAGAATTCAAGCAGAAAGAAAAAGCATTATTAATTAACTAGAAAGGGTAACAGATTATATTGTACAGGTAGCTGAATTTTCTTATGGATGCACATGCACAGGGAGGACAGAGTTCTTTAATGCCCAAAAACAAGACATGAACTCTTGGAGACATATTTATGTCCTCTGGTTTTACACTGTAATGAGTTGTTGCTGGGCTTCAACCCTAATTTCTTCCTTCATCTTCCTGATAAACTCTTCAAACTTCTTGTTCAACTCTTCCGTGCTCACACTAGCATCAATTACCTGTTCCGTCGCTGATGTACCCTCCGCAACTCTACTTTCTTCAAGTCCATCTTCGTCCTCTTCTTCTTCTTCCCACCCTTCACTCTCTAAAATAATGCCATCTTTACGGAAATCTCCATAATGGTATTCATGTTCTTGCTCCGATTGTTTTTCATCAGCAACCGCGACATGATGTCGAGTAGCAGCACATTCCATGGATGCTACATTTTCTTCAACTGTTGTCTCTTCTTTAATAGGAAGAGGCAGTTGAGTGATTTCCTTCACACTATCTTCAGCGCTCTTCATGTTCAAACTGGAGGAGCTAAGTCTCAAGTTCTTGGCAAGAACCGCGAGGATCCCATTACAAATGAGGAACATGTACTTCCTATCCAGAGCCTGAGCAAGCAATGGGAAAACCAAAGTCGAAAACTGAAGATTGTAGGAGAAGAAGAACGGGAAACCTGAGAAGTAGGAGTACAAGCAAGAAAAGAAGGAAACTAGGACTAGAAACTGAAGCGTCTTCTTCATGAACTGATAAGACTTGTGAATTCGGGTGGCTGCTTCAACTTCAACTTCAACTATTCTGTTATCACCCTCCATATTCTTCCTCTCAACTGGAAGTCTTAGGAACAAGAAACAGAAAGGGTTGAAATGTAAGAGAAGATTTGGTGAGAGTTTGAATCTTGCATGACAGGAATTGAATGCCCTGAGGTTGATGACTAAATAGAGAGAAGGGAGATTTGAATGAGTTCGGTTGGGTGGGTCTATTTCCTTTAGAATTTGCCTATTTGACCGAAAGAGATGGAATGTAGTGGTGGCGGTGGTGCAATTGCAAAATGAACTGAAAAAGCTGGCTGGTTCTGAAGTTTCTAGTACTTGCTGTAAAACGCGAGTCTTTTCTTTTTCATGCGTCTTATTGACGGCATGGCATGGCATGGCCTGGATAACTTCATCCTTTCTTTTTTTTTTATATATATATAATAATAATAATATTTGATGAGGATCCGTGTAGAATTTACTGAGCATGAATTAGGGACTAATTCTGTCGCTTTAAGGCAGATGCCCTCCATTCTAAGATGCCTTTTTGGAGAATCTTACACAGTTTGCAAGGAAATTCCTCGGTTTCTGTTTGGACAAAAACTTTCTTGGTCTTTGGCGACCGAACAAGGGGATTGAGATAATTTGATTGGTTTAATTAAATGCTATGTTGGATGGTGTGTGTACTGAGTGCACGAAATGTTATCAAATACATATCATTACTAAAAATTGATACCTGACAATACAATTCAATACCTTAACATTTGCAAGACTGATTAGTTATACCACAAATAGGCTGAACTTGAATTTCAGATTATGTTCAAGAAAGTCAAAATAAGAATTTATAACAATACAGATCACATGTCTGATTTCATTGTCTTATAAATGTTTTTGATATTAATATCTTTTCTTTTAATAAATAGATTAGTATAGACTGTGAATCAAAGATTCCTTAGCATTGTAAAGTTTAGTACATACATTAATTTCAAATGCAAGATCCAACCAGACCAGAGGGTTGAGATGGGCTGGGCTCAGCTTCCATTTGCCGCCACAATTCTTAGCCCAACAGCAGCAGAACAAGAAATTCACACAACACAGCAAGATAATAAGCCCAACTCATCTCTGTTAAGGGAAGAGCATTAACCACATACATGCATGAACGTGTGAAGGACTAGAGTTGGTGAGGCCACAAGAACGTCCCCATTGCATAAGCTCTTTTCTCCTCCAGACTACCATCGAAAGCCAGTCCATACTGCCCAAGAAGATTGTCCAGCTTCCACTCCTCCATCTTCTCGTAATCGCCCTTCTTGTAGCGTGGGTAATGAAGTGGCAATCGGAACGTGTACTTTACTTTTTCATGCCCAGTAATGTTCACAACTTCTCCACCAGCTTCGCCGTGAACACTGAAATTCTGAGTCAGAGTCATCGCCAGGCCGGCAAAGTATATTTGAACTAGAAATTATGAGGTTTGCGACAAACTGAAGGACATATATATATGTGTGTAAGAATCAAGGGAATGAATTCATTGCGTGAAGGGGATAATTAAAAGTCTTGATTGCTTGTGTGTTATTGGGGCAATTACTTGCATCAGACGTTCTTGCTTCTTGATTTAGGGTTTTGTCATATAAGTGGGCTGTTTGTAATGGTAATGCTTGTGAATTTGTCAACATAATCATATATGGTTGTCACAATTAAGTGACTTTCTGCGGAAGAAAAACCTAAATTTCGGCCTCTAGTGCCCATTTGCGTGTTATTATCCTACCTTCTTGTAATTACCAAGGCTATGTTCAAGTGATCACTTCTTACACAAGTAATTGTGCAGGATTAATTAAATTAAGAATTAAGTGTCCGACGAGATTAGACTTCGGAAATTTGGTATAAGAGGACGTGATGATTGTCAATTTTTTTTTTCAAATGTCGGCTTCTTGCAATTGTATGCACACATAATTGTTCGCTAATACTACAAGAATGTAACCCTTATTAAATAATTGAATGAAAATCAACGAATAAATATTCCACGATTAAATTAGTAACATTATCAAATAATCATGCAAATCATTAAATAGGTATCTAATTTGATATTCTAATAGAGTATTTACAAATTTAATTCATTTTACGTGAGCTTCGCACCTGCCCTTTTGAGACGATTTTGTGTGTTCCAAGGTCAAGAATTATTAATCTCAATCAATAACTGATTCAAATCAGGTGGTCGTGCAAGTCACTAGCGTTTTTAATATTACTTTTCCAGTTTGAATAAATTTTTTTTTGCCAAATCAAATTAATTAAATAATTAGTATAATATATTTATCACATAATCAACCATTCCGTCTAATTAATTTACTTTGATAAGACCAAATTTGGACTCAAATTTTTACATGTATATATCCACACACAGACACATTCACTTATATGCGGTTTAATGGTCTGATCCTTCATAAAGTGGGTATAGTACGTAGGGTGTGGACTCTATAGTTGAGTTTTAAAAACGTAAGTGATAGCGGTCCAGGCCTGGTGTAGTTAAGCGGAGGAAGAATGCACCCCTCCATATGAGCACAGTGGTCGAGGCGTCGTCTCATCGGATCGAAGCATTCCCTGTCACCTTCTGACCCATATAATACAACAGAAACCTGTTCAGGAGAGTACGTACGTATCCGCTCCTGCATACTTGAACCAACATCTTTTATTTTTCACTACTTTAATGTTGAAAGACTTTCACCTAATTTGGTAAACTTGAAATCTTACAAGTTTTTTAAGTTTGGTAATTATTATTCACATCTATTTGTATAACAGTTGTTTTTTTTAAAATTAAAAAAAAATTAGATGATTTCGACTTCAATTATCAACACAGTTAGGACATTATACGTTACAAAATTATTAAATTGGTTGCTTTAACAAAAAGGAAAATGAAGTAATAAAGAGGAGAGTAAATGCCAACTACTTTCAGTCAGCATTAATTGACTGGCGCCGGGAATGTTCTTTAGTGCAAAGATGAATGAATTGATATGCTGATATTACATCAATCTTTTTTTGGATTTAGTGTAATTATATCTAAATTTTTTATGATTTTAAAAATTATATTTATTACTCTTAATGTTTATTTATATTTAATTTTATTAACAAAAAAAATTTGAATGAAAATTCATCTTTACATCCATTAAATTTATTATTGACTTATTGCAATTCAAATAAATATTTTCTTGATCAAGTTATCCTTATACATGTGATTCACCTTTATAAAGGTTGTTTGGTTTGAAAAAATGTGTTTGGTATGTAATAAGGTAGTAATAAGTCAATTGAAAAACAAATATGAATTTTTATTTTTTTTTTATTAATATCATAAAATTAAGTGAAGTTTAACTAATGAAGTTATCTATTAGACAAATCTAATGCTAGGGATAATAAATTTAATTTTTCAAACTAAAAAAATTTAAATGTAATTATTTCAAACATCAAGAATAACAGTATAATTATTCATATATATATACATATAGTGTATCATAAAGCAACTGCATGGTTCAATACACGATGTGACCTACGAATCTAAAGTACAACGATGGTTAATAAACGCAATAAGACGTAAACAAAAGTAGTGTCATAACTGGAAATGATACACTCACTCCATCTCTTTCGGATGTCTTAAAACGAGTTTTATTTTTCAAGTATTAAATCTGTCATTTAAAAGTCAATAATTTAGTTTTATTCTAATAATTATCGTAAAGAGAAAATGTTGTAATTATATTTTGGAGTCATAATTTTGGGACATTGGCTCCAAAATTGGGATGAATGAATCCATGTGTTACGGGTCCTTTGAGAGGGCAGTAACCCTAATTATATTCAATCGTAACATGATATACCTCATTTTTTTAAAAAGAATAATATAGAAGTGTGTGAATGATGGATGATAATGTAAGAAGGAAAACAACTAAAGTGATGCACTGCTGCAATGATTAATCAACCTCCAAAACAACACGAGTGATCAAGGACTAATTAATAGTCTAGTAAAAAAAGGTGAGAGAGAGAGAGAGAGAGAGCTAACCCCCTACAGCAATAGCTACTCCTATTGAGATTGAAAAGATATGGCAATAAAGTAATTTGAGAGTAGTGCATGGTTCCCGACTTCCCGTAGTGCTATAAATTTGATAAATTAAGCGCTCTACCTACTAACATCACACAATAGACAGAGGTCTGCTCTCTCTCTCTCTACATCTGTTCTCTCTCACATTAATTAGATTTGTTTCCAGGTTTGGGTACACAGTTCCATTAATCTCAAGCGCATTTCACACATTCCCAGTCGTCTCTTCCCTGTGCAATGGGGTGATGAGGGGATACTGCTGCATGCATCATCATTCTAACACAAAATGCATATATATTCTAGACCTTCTTTAATTACAAGTCTATTTAATTAGGCTTTGTGTGTGTGTGTATCCCTGTTCGTGTTTTGTTCTTCTGCATTTTCGCTTTTTCCTTCTTCTTCTTCTTCAAGTTAAGTTTCAGGAGAGACTTGTAATTTTCTGTTTTTATGTGCAGGGTTAAAGGACTGATCCTGAGGATGAAAAATCTGAAAAGTAGTGAAGGTGGATGGAAGGCGTGCATGGTTAAGGGTTTTGCTTTTGTTTTTATGCTTCTTTTGGGTATAATATATATTACTCCATCTCTCTCTCTCTCTCTCTCTATATATATATATATATATATATATGCATGTATGTTTGGGCAATATCTGAATTCATACTGTGTGTTGATGATGCATATTGTACCACTTCAATATTTGCATTTTCTTTTTCATAAACAAAAATGGTACTTAATTATATGCTGAGGGCCTGGAAACGGAGACCAAAGAATTCAATTTCAATTCACATTTTTGTTTTTTCAAAATTAAGGAAAAAGAGGAAGATCGATCGACACAACTGATCTGAATGGAGATGGCAAATTCCGTATATGTTTTTGAAATGTTATTTATTTTGTTTTGATCCACTGATTAATTTTCTGCAACCAGGTGCATGCATGCTTCCCTTTATGTATGAGTTCCAACACTTTTCCAGTTTTGCCTTATATTTCTTTCTTGTGAAAGAAAAAATGAAATCAAATCATTTTCTTCTTTGCTTTATTTTGTTTTTTACTTTCTCTTTCGATGTCTTGTAATTTGAATCTCAAATTAATACTTAATTATATATATATATATATATATATGTGTGTGTGTGTGTGTGTGAATAGAGGACTGAGGCAGATAATTGTTATATCCAACATATTTCAAGTACTTAATTTGGTAACGCAGTGGTGGGTATTTATGGCGCATTGGAACCAGTTGATTATGAAGGTGGCAGTCATGAAGAACTACTCCTTTCCAACATAAACCATCATCATCATCATCATACACCCACTGCCAGGAAGCTACTCATCACTTCAAGTACTACTGATACAGCCTACGTCCAAACTCCATTTTCCTTTCATTAATTCCTAATCTTAACTAATTTGAATAAATCCTTAGTTCTCTCTCTTTTTTCATTTTAATTTTCCGACAGAACAAGACGATATTGGTGAAGGTGGTGGGGGTAATGACAATGACGGCGGAGATGGATCAATGAACCGGATCGGCACCGGTACAGGCCAATGTTCCAAGGACAGCATCCTGGTATTTCAAGGGGCAACGTCCCCGCTCCCAAACGGGATTCCCACGTACACTGTCGAAATCCAGAACGTGTGTGTGTCAGAGAGTTCATGTAGCATTTCCGACATCCACCTGAGCTGCGGGTGGTTCAGCTCCGCCAGATTGATTAATCCAAGCATTTTCAAGAGGATCGGGTACGACGATTGCCTTGTCAACGACGGGGAGCCACTTAATCCGGGAGAATCCCTTTCTTTCCAGTATGCCAACACCTTCATGTACCCACTTTCTGTCTCATCCGTTTCCTGCTAATTAATTACTACCTATATATATATATATTAACTCATAGTTAACTGTTAGTCAATCCTAATATATATATATATATATATATATATATAAATAAAGTGGCATGCATGTAGAGCTTCCTAGCCAGCCACGTACGCAAGTGTGTGTATCATATGTAAATTTATGCTAATGGAGTACTTATCATCTTTGTATTAGTAATTAAGTATTAATAAACGTTGCCCGTGTTTGTATTTGTAAGTCCAGAGCGTATGATGGGGAAGACGACTATCAGTCTAATTACCCTTTTTTTTTGCTTTATATATAACAAACTTTAATCAGCAAAAATATGGAAAGGACACTGATTGCTTTCAGTTTCACTAATTCTTTTTTAATTCATCCAAATTGACCATTAAGATCGGGCAACCCTTTAATTTATCTTTGAGTTATCCATTGAACGGTAGGTACGTAGCTTGGTTAAATTAAAACTGAAACAGTACTGCAGCTGTGTAAGAAAAGTGAAACATGGGAGGAGGCACAAATGTCAAATGTTGTTTAATTACCCCAAACTTGGTTAAATGGTGAAAGATTATGGCAGGTTTGATAAATGTAGGACAAGTCGCGCGCAGATAAGTTACCTTTTGTCTTCCATTAGACAGAAATGAGGATGTTCGCGCATCCTAACTGAAAACAAAGGTAAAAGCATCACTGCATCATACAGTGACTAATCGAATAATTTATATACCAATTACCATACATGTTACCAAGTCCATGCCAAACCATGATCCCCATCTCAGGTTTCCATTTGACTCCTGAACACGAGTAATTAGGGTATCTTCCTTTTACTATGTCAGCGTTGATTTTTTCAAGATACTTATGAAGAGAAATCGTCCATGACCATGCATGTCCCCAGTTAAGTATCATTAAACTTTTATGTCCATTTATTACTACTTTAGCCTGTCAGAGAGAAAACCCCAAAGATGAAGTTTAAATATAACAGTTCAATAATAGCAAGACTGTGTGCATTGCATTCCAAGTATCACACACTGCAAATTAAAGCGCCCACTGACTCAGGAAAATTGCTACGCTACCTCCTGACCCCCTATTTTTTCTTACTGAAAAAATATGAAAATTGACAAACAAGGGAGTCGGACCTGTTGCTATAAATTAGCACGCCCCCCCAACGCCACACTTCTCAGATAACATCAAACTAATAATTTGTATGTGGGTCTGAATATCACACACAAGATATATATATATACACACACACAGCATGAACTTCAAAGTCTGAATATCACGTACATTACTCTCGTCGTCATCATGTTTCCCTCTAGATCTCTTAAGGGTGTAGTCTGTATCTCTTAATTTCAACTATTACCATGATTTCCTACTACTTCAGGTTGTCTAGTATTTGGTTTGATTTCAAATCCAATAATAAAAGAATTGTAGGTTTTAAACTGTCACTATATAATAAGTAAATGGTCTTAATTGTAGACTCTAATATCCAACAGCCAAATGTACAATTATTGTGTAATTGCAAGATAGAAAATAAAAATCCAATCGACGATACGTATTTTAGTGAGCTCAAGCTAAATTTATAGCTTGCTTGGAATTTAATTGGATTATGTAATATCAGTACGGACATATTAGAAAGACATGAACAAGAAGAACAAGCAGCAGCCCGCGGTCTGAAAGCACTCTCTAATAGTTATAATCATAAGAAAAGTCAGACAAGCCAACCATAGCCGTCACCACTTGAGACACAATGAAAATGCTACCTCCAATAATGGTCAGGACGAGGATTGCAGAGATGGGATTCTTCAGCAACTCCAGTATAGGCTGCAAAAGAGTGTAAATAGCACCCGTACTCACCGTCAATGCATAGAGTGCATATCTCCTCATATTGTCCCAGAATTCTTCCACCAATGGGCCTTCCGGCCCCAAAGCCAACGCCTTGTGATCATCAAACCCCATCAAGAAAAGTGCAACCCCTAAAGACATAGCCCCAACTATCACCATTCTTGAATGCTCTTTTGAAATTAGTACGGGCAATTCATCCCATGTTGAAAATTTCTCCGACTTGGGGGATGTGACTTCTAGCAGGAGGGGTTTGTCTGTATGGGTTGTAATTCTTTTAGTTCTTGAATTGTAAACATTGGAGGATGATTTGGAGGGTGGTGAAGAGGGGTGGTAGATAAGCTTGGATTTGGCTTTCATGGGGATGATTATTGGGAAATTAACTCCTGGGTTGCTGACATTTGGGTGGTTCAAATGCAGCTGAAACCTCAGTGCCTTCATCTTTGATTGCAAGTTTGAGATCAGAACATGATGTTATGAGTGCCTGTCTTTGGAATTAGATGGGTGGTGGTGGTGGAGGTCGGAGATTGTTGATTTTCTTGCCTTATCTCAAGCTATAAAATGGGCCTGTGGACTAGAGGATAGTGGTGAATGTATTTATTCTGTGTAAGAAGCCCACTAAATAAATGGGCCTTTAGCTTTACTCCACTTAAGAGGCCCACGTAAATACAAATCTATTCACAATGGAACAATTTCAAAATTCAAGAAAGAGGATTTTAAGCTAAATACAATTTGAAAATATTTAATATTTTACTAAGTATTTTTAAAAAATTCTAATAATAATGGCTGAACTGGACCGACTCAAGATCGGCACGAATTAGCTCAGAAAAATCCGATTTAGATTCAACTCACTATTGTTCATGATCAATCCTGGGGTGGTCCCATATTTTTAATGAGCCCAATTCGATCTATTATAAATTCTAATGAAGTTTATGAACTATTTTGGTTAAGACCTAGTCCAGAACCCAACCAGGCTGTGAAATATACTTGTTATATTTTTATTTTTTTAATGAAATTAAGATTTTTTTTTGAACAAGTATTTAGATTTATCCTTGTATTTATGGAATAAAATAAATAATAATTAAATCACACAAAATATTATAACTAAAATATAATAGATAAGGCTATATAATGAATTTAAATAATAACTTGATGAACAAGCTTACAATAATAAATTTAGATGATAATAAATTCAAAAAGAACTTAAAATAAATTTTAAAAAAATAAATAAAAAGTATTATTGAATTAAAATATTGAAAATTTAAAAGTAATACAATAAAATAATGATTATTAGAATTTTAAAAATATAAAAAATCTGTTAGGACAATCAATTTAAAAAAATAAAATAAGATTTATATATCATGTATTATTTTTATTAATAAAAATTGACCGACTTAGGTCCAGTTGAGGATCAAGTGGTCCTGGACTGGGTTGATCCTAAACCCGATGGGTGTTAAATGGGTTCATCTGTAAGAGACGCGTTTATAATAGAGGCGGGTTATTAAGATTGGCGACTTGACCGTTGGCCACCGACGTCCGGCACCCGCGTTTTGGCTACTATATAAGAAGGGAGTTCGAACGCCGCGCGCTGTATCTATTTTTTGAATCAAGATCTCAAATTCTTTACATCAAGAGAAGGAAAATCTCACATCCTGCTCTCATGGTGATGATCGGAGAAATCCTCCTCTCAGCGATTCTAGGGTTCCGCTTAAACTAACGTACTAATTTGAAGTTTGTTTCGCTACGAACTATGTATGGATGGAGTTCAAAGCCTGCGCTGCATACCTTTCTTCAAATCAAGATCTTAAATTCTTTCCCATAAGAAAAGAAAAAAAGGAAATTTCAACTCCTGCTGTAATGGTGACGATTGTAGAAAGTCGTACGTTCTCTGGAAGATTCTAGGGTTCCGGTCAAATTAACGTTCTAAATCGAAATTGGTTTCGCTAGTATATGTGAATGGAGTTCAGATGCCGCGGTGCGTATCTTTCTTCAAATCCAGATCTCGAATTCGTTCCAATTTCATTCAAGAAAAGAAAAATCTCAAATCCTGTTGTCACGGTGATGATCGGAGAAAGTCCACCTCTCCACTCTTCTACGGTTCCGGTTAAATTATAGTTCTAAACCGCAACTGGTTATGTGTCTTTCTGGATGTTTCATCTTTACTTTTACTTTCTATGCGTATTTACTTGTTTCTAAATCATGGACCACCTCGTCTTTGCGAAGCTTCTGTATTAATTAAGGTAAACTACGACTTTGATATCTTCTCCCAATACGCTAGGAAATCAACCTTGATACATCAAGGTGTTCTTTATAATGGCTCGATTCGACATTTTTTGGGGAGAAAAAGGTAAAATAGGATTTAATAAAGTTGAGAAAAAAACCTCTACTAATGATCGTTTCTCATGAAGTCATTTGTTAGATAGAATTCCTTTCTTCTATTTTTCTTGTGTTGTGAGCAGAGGCTTGAAATACCATATTATGGGTTTAGCGTTGGAAGAAGAAATTGTATCACTTGCTAAGTTTGGAGAAGGGCCTATATGCATATGGGCAGACCTTGCTTTGGGATCTAACAAACTGTAATAGCTAGCTTTAATTTTGTAGTTAATGGTGGAGAATCTGGAAGTTTAGCTTCACGGGGTTTGCAGACTTGGATATTTTGTGTATTTGGGGTTTTGCCTACGCAAATTTATTGAATTTACATAGTTTTTGTCAAGGATTTTAGATGCTCTATACCTTTTGAATCATTTGAATTTTATGTTTTGGCCAAGTTTTTGGGAATAGATTTGATGTTGAGGCTTTGTGCGGCAGTGTTGTGGAGCAGAGCTTAGGCTAGAGTTCATTTTCTTGGTCCTACTAGGAGATACATAGTATAAATGAAGTTGTTTTGTATTGTAAAGTTAAGGACTGATTACATTTGGATTATGTGTTTTCTCGATTCAGCCGATTTAAGGACGTATCTATATTTTACTTTATACATAAATATGTGCCAGTATTTTCCTTTGAGATGCCTGCATGTGTTGTTTTTCTCTGTCCTGGCTAATCTTTAATATGTGCAAGTGTTGTAGTCATCACTTAGGAGGGATGTAGTTAGGCTTCAAAGCTGGACTTGATTCTTGAGGGTAACATAAGAAGACTGTGGAAACTCTAGTCTGCATGACTTACACCATTGGTTCCATTTCCATAGGTAGTAGTCAAGTCATGTAGATTTATCATAGATTCTTATTGGCATTGTCATGATTCGTGAGTGAAGTGTGCAGATAGCAGCTCCACGTTTGAAGGGCTGTTTTTTATGATCGCTTGTTGATGCTCGTGGGCAACTGCTAGCAGTACCGTGTTTCTCCTCTTCCGTATCTTCATCTACTGGAACTTATATTGCTGATGGAATTGTACATCCATGCAAATTATTTAGAAGTGGCTACTGATGGTAATAAGCACATTATTTCTTTATTCAGGGATGAGATTTTATAAGCTACTTATTTTTAATTGTAAATTAAAATTTTAAACACATCAAAAATATTTTTGCTTGGGAGCAGTTGTATTGTGTTTGAATTATATTAGTACGAATCTATGGATTTTGGTTTGCTTTCTTATAAGCTGTATTTAGATAAGAATTTATGGTTCAGAAATAGAAAAACTGAATTAATACATTGTTTCTTCTTATGGCTAACTACACTTAACCAATTTGAAAGTATAGAATGGATTCAAACTTTCAAATCATAAAAATAAGTAAGAATGAAAGAGAAAAATCTAATTAATTTTGGAATATTTGTCAAGTTAATAAATTCAGATATTGCATCACTCCATGATAAATAGCAGCATGGCTTAAATGAGGCAATCAAGTCGTGGGAATCATTAATTGAAAAACGCAATAATTAGGCAATCTAGCGTTTCATGGAAATAGAGAGAAATATTGGCAATTTCCTGTCCTCATTATTGAGACACAATTAAATTCATCTTATCGCACCCAATCTTATACCCTCATTATCATGATTTAATTAACAGCCAAGACTCCCAATTAAAATTAATGTAATTAATCTCCCCCATTTCAATTTCAGTACTATTATTTGTATATTCATTAATACTAAATTTAGTTATTAATATCTCAATGTAATTATTGTAATATATTGTAATTTTCCTACATTTACCATATATTTAAAAAATAAAAAATAAAAGAAAAAACCGAGAAGAAGAAGATGGAGCAGCAGCAGCCCATGAAAGACGGAAAATCAAAATGAAAAAGATTTCCAAAGTTTAGCGCAAAAACTCAAAAGTACGACCCACAAAGCAGCAGTGTATGGTACAGAGATGGCACTTGGCCTCAGCCAGCGCCCGCCAACGCCAACGCCACCGTCTCCGTCTCTTGTTTCTCTCTCATATTTATGCACTCTCTTCCGTTACTTGTTCGCTACTGTCATTTAACCCTGAACCGCCAAAAGCTGCCACCAAACATCCTACTCACCTTTTGTCTCTTTTCTCTGCGCTGAACTCATTCCCACCTGCTTTTTTCAGCTCTGTTTCAGAATTTTCTCCTCTGGTGTTTATCTGCACTCTTGTTTCCTTCTTCTTTGCCTTGTCATTCTTCCAGTTCTTGCGTTATAGCCCATAAGGTTCGTAGGATTCTGTGCGTTTATTTCATCAGTTTTGTGAATGCTGCTTTACTTAATCATTGTATGTGGATGGTGCTGAATGAACTTGGTCGAAACTGGCGGAAACCCATTTTTGATTTTGTGAAAAGATGCGATCTTTTTGTTTAGTTCAGGAATCTGAAGGTTGTTCTTTCTGTTTTGAATTCTTATTTCTCGTTTAGAATCTTTTCTAGCCGCTTTCTGAGCTTTATCTAATTGTTCATTTTTTTTTCTTTTTTGGTGGTTTCTTTTTGGTTTATTTTATTTCCATGTTTAGCAGAAACTATAATTTATTTAGGATTTTTGTAGAATTTTGGTTTTGTCGTACATGGTCTGGTGTAATTCTTGATGATCATAGCTTGAATTGCTCATTTCATGTGTCACTTGTGACATGCATGTCTGTTTAATGCTTAATCCTTTATCTTGTCCTCTTGATCCGGATGTTTTTGCTATATTTCTGGATGATCATAACTTGAACTGATTATTTCATAAAAGGGGTCACAGGTGAAATGCATATCTTATTTACAACACTTTGTCCTTCACTATGTTCTACTTAAAACCTGTTGGTGTTTCTGTGTTTCTTGATAATTTCATGAATGTGATCACATGCAAAATGCATGTTTTTTGTTTTCATTACTTAGTCTTTTGTTATTTTCTGGTTGATCAGATTGGTTTTGCAATAATTCTTGGTGATCATACCTTGAATTGCTTATTCTATGTAAAGGGGTCACTGATGAAATGCATGTTTTATCTCGAGCACTTAGTCTTATGTTCTGCTTGATCAGGATGTCTCACAATCAGG
>NC_026156.1:2747563-2781515 GCF_000512975.1 Sesamum indicum
GAAGCCGCGTTGTTCACTATCTCTTAAGGGACTCCACTGGGAATTCCCTCCTTGCTGTGGTGGGGGCAGAGAAGAGTGTAAAGCACATGATCTACTCGGTGACAGAGGACTTCTTACGTGTTTTTGGGTCCAGGAACGCAGTCCATGCTGGAACTAGGTGGAAAGCAAGAAAAGATGTTGTAGAATGTCTGATGTCAGTAACCTCAGGAGGCGGCCCAATCTTTCCCATTTCAAGTATGTGTTGCTCCTGTAGAATTTTAATGGTTTTATTCTCTGAAATTAATGATTTGCAGGGGAAATGTGTATGTAGTTTCAGAATTTAGATTACTCGTATGAGTTCACAGGAGCAATTGCAGCACTTGGGTAATCAGCTCTGAAGTGCAAACTCTGCAGAGAATGTGCATGGCACTGAAGATAATCGGAAGCTTTTGACCTGTCTTTGATTTAATCAAGTGTTTGGATTTATGTTTTTTTTGCCAATGCTGGCCAAACAACCATACTTTCATCTTTCTCAAATCTTAGTCTCTGCTTTGTCCTAGGCTAGGTTGATAAATAATCTCTTTGACGTAAAAGACTCAGTAAACTCACAAGTCTTTATGGGAGATGATTGTTGATAAACGACTGATCTTATATGAACCAAGTATATCGGAGAGTGCAATATTTAGAGCTTGTAGCAACTCTCAGTAATGACTATATCCTTGAGTTTATCTCTATATGTCACTCTCTCGATTCGATTAGGATGTTCAGTTTATCAATGCTGTCAACCTCAATGACTATGTTTAACTCTTACCCTATTAGACCATAAATGTGGAGGAGATAATTAACATCTAAAATTCGGCTTTCCTTGAAACACTAAATTCCATAAGTCAATTGACATTCAAAGGTTACCTAGAAAATTTAACCTAAACTGTTGGAAGATTTAATTACAACTATGTTATACCTCCCGTGAATCTTTGAGGATAATGTGTCTAAGTTATCAAACTTGAATATCAGATATATTGTCAAGCACAATCTCTATTCTAAAGGCAAGAACTTAAATCATGTTGTAGTGTTCTAAAGTCATTCTTCTCGGACATATGTTTGGATAGCTGGCCGTGTTCTTCTTTTTTCATAATACACTAGTCAGTGCTGTTGATTTGGGTTGGGTGTATTCAAGATAGCTGGGCGATATCCACTAGGTTACATGAATTGTAAGTACCAAATGTACGCATCCATATGATGTGTACAACCGACCATTCATTCCTTATGATGAACTTTATCATTTCACCAATAAAATATGCGCTTCATGCAACATCACAGCCTGTTGAATCCTTAGCAGCATTAATTACGTGCTCTTTGTCTAATGATCACACGGAGATACTACACATTGTTTCTTTGTTTACTCAAGCAAGAAATTTTTTCCGCGAATTGAATATGGGGAAGCACCCTAAAGGATATTGTCTAGAAACATTAGAGGAAAGAAATAAGGCATTTTGGAAGAAAAAGGTTGACACGAGTTCATGCTCGGGAACTGTTGGACTAATGCCTATAACTGTAATGTTATGATACTTTTAGGTCCTGATGTTTTGATGATCTTATAGTGTTTTTCATGTATATAATTTTGTGTATCAATTTGTAGGAAGACTGGACATAGGTTTGCACCGAACACTATTTGTCTTCTCGTGGCAGCAAAATTTGCGGTGAAGGAAGGGCTTATAGGACTATAAACATAGTGAAATAGATTAACTGTTCACAGGGAGAAATGAGGAAACTCTATCTTTTGTGCTTGATGAATATTAACGGAAATTTTTTCCTAGTTACAACAAAATTTATAGATGAACCTTAAGGACCTGGACTGGTGGAGTTGATGAACACACCTAGACAAGTGAAAAGTTTTGTCACTATTATATACTTCTAGCGTGTGAAAATAATTTGGCCGTAAAGTAAAAACTGAAATGCAATCATAACCATATCCAATGAAGCCTATTAAACACCAACTCCTGAAAGAGAATGGTATATTCTGAATATTTGACCATGAGGTTTACTTGAAGCAGAATAAACTAAACTGAGGCAAAATCCTTTCCTCTAGATGACATAGCTGTTGCTCAAAACATCGGTGGTAATTGTAAGATGTGGCACAGGAAAAAGAAACAAAATGTAGTGACAACAATCTGATACGAAAACATGCACAGGATTACTCTAGATATTGCAAACCTTATTTCAATTCTTTTGCTCCAAATATTGTGGTGTCAATTGGATTGTGGAAATCTCTTTCAGACTTTTCTTTCCAGCGGCTTGCCTTTCTAGCTGTGGCTTGGCCTCGGCGTGGATGAGGCCTAAGCTGTAGACAGATAGATAGGAATTAACGCCTGTTTACGAAATTTTATTATGAGAATCTGTAAGTAGGTAGAAAATCCAAAAACTTTAAAGAGGGGCTTACCATGCAACGAATCAAATTCATGCACACGTATGTGCTAACGTCACGTTGAGGTGGCACTATTAATGTTCCGTAGCTATTTTTTCTATTTAAACGCCCTTTCCTCTCTGTTCTTTGCACACAACTTCCTCTTAGTGAGCATTGGAATCATCGCCTTCTTTCGATCCAAGGTAGAACAACCTTGAGTTTTTTGCTACCAGAGGTATTCTAATAGAATAACTTCTCGTTGAGTCAATCAAGTAAAACGTCTTTAGCTGCTTGTGAATTTTCCTATTTTGTAGCCAAATTTCCCTGTGTTAGAGAATGATAGATTCACT
Organism: Sesamum indicum; assembly: GCF_000512975.1. Classification (NCBI taxonomy): domain Eukaryota; kingdom Viridiplantae; phylum Streptophyta; class Magnoliopsida; order Lamiales; family Pedaliaceae; genus Sesamum; species Sesamum indicum. Next base: position 2,750,297 of record NC_026156.1, read on the forward strand.
CTTTGATGGTGGAAAAGGGGAAATGTAAGGCCCTGTGGTTTAATAGCCATGTATTTTCTTCAAGTTTTGTTTCTGCATCTGAATGAATTGATTGTTCACTCAGGGTATGATTGATAAACTAATCAACCCTGGATGTTTAAATCAATGCTCCATCTCTTTTGGAAGAATTACTTTTACTGTTTCTGACACTCATACAGAAAGATCTGAGACCTTTGATGATTACGATTGCATTAAGTCAAATAGGAGAGTTGTGAATTACGGGTTGCATCTTTTCCGTAAATAAAAATACTAAATGAAAGGTACTTCCTTTTGAAGAAAGGTGGTTTGATACTTGGTCTTCTAAATTTCGTTATATAGGTGGTGTTTGATGCATGATCTCCTGAATTTCATTTTACTGATATTAGGATGATGTACATTCTGATGTTTCTCTATTTGTTCATTATGATGTGTTCTCATATATGTGTATAAGATGTATAGATTAATGTTCTTACTCAGACTAATGGTTTCAGTTTGCCCATTTTTATTGTTGAATGCCTTCTCTTCTAATGTCATAAACTGTTCTTGCAGTTTCCTTTTTAGAGATCTCAGTGGTCAAGTTGCTTTGAGTCTCTTCTCCCTCTTCCAAATACATTTATTCACCTGATGGCTGTTGAAATCTATGGGGACTTTATTTGAACTATTGCTTGTTTCCTGTGTGCCAAAAATTTGAAGGAAACATCAATTAGAATGACTTTATAATCCTTTTATCTTTCAGTAGTAGTTTTAATATTTCCAGATCTATCTGACTGCACTTAGTATGGCTTTCAGTCTTTTAGATTGCATGTTTTCTGGATTACTTTCTAAAGTGAATATCTTTAATTGTTTTAACTTCTCTTTCTGCTAATGATTTTGCAGATCAGCAAATAATTGAAAGAACACCACATCTGAAACATCTGATGTCTTCTATGATTCGTTTCTCCAAGAGTGGGAGTCCTATGGATGAGGAGGTGGTTCTCATTATTTATCCCTGTCCTTCTATTTTCTAATAATCTCCCCAAAGTAGAGTACTTAGCATTGGTTTATAACATAAGACTTTAATTTCAGATCCAAGGTTCCAGACAAACAGCAGCACAAAGTTCAGATATTTTGTGGTCAGGTGAAGCCTTGATATGTAGCAAGCAGCTGAAGCACTATGTAGCCTTTTTTAGGAATCAAACTAGCATACCTGTGAGTCTTGAACTGCCGAAAATTTTGGATTTGGTAACTGGCCTTTATAACTGTTCTCATAATCCTTTTTCATGATACCTCAGGTATATTCATTTGTGTGGATCACGGATGAAGAAGGAAAATGCCATGTTGGTTATGTGGAAGATTTGTATGAGGATCAGCAGGGGGAGAAAATGGCTAGAGTTCGTCTTTTTCTCCAGCGTGAGGACATTGAGGGTCAGATTCCTAAGCTATACCCCCAATGTAGGGAAGTTTTCATCACATCAACTGAACAGGAGATTCGTGCAAAATGCATTGATGGTCTAGCTGCAGTTCTGACTCCCAGTGATTTCGAGAAATGTGGCGACATTCTTCCTCAAAATTTATCATTTAAAAGTTTTTTGTGCCATAGAGAATTCAAAGACGACAGCATTAACGCCTTCAGTTTGAGCAAATTACGTGGCTACTCTATGCAACCCATTCTCTACTCTCTGAAATACCATATCCCGTCAAGCAACAACCTGCAGCATTCAAGTGAACAAGCAGAAGGCTCTGGCCGTCCAGATCCTGCAGCCCCAAGTTCCAAGAGAAGTAAAAATCTCAGATTGGGTGAACCTGTTCCCGGTGGGCTTGCTGGTCTCAAAACTTCAGTCCAGGACAATCAAGTAGCACCAGGGGAACCATCTGGTCAGAGACTGAAAATCAAACTGCCCGGCAAGGGAATTGCTGAGAATCAGCTTGTTGTGGCTGAGCCACAGAATCAAGTCTTTCCCAGAGTTGATGAAAATATTGAGCTTCTTTCTCAAGACAGCGGTATGAAGGGCTGCTGGTTTAGGTGCAAGATTTTGTCTTCATCACAAAAGCGTCTCAAGGTCCAATACTACAATATCACTGATGTTGATGGACCTGAGAAACTAGAGGTATGTAAATATTACTGGTGTTCTTATTTCTAAGTCAAACTCCAACTAAACAGTACAGAATGATCAAATTAATCTGTTGGCATTTTGTAGGAATGGGTACCGGCAACCAGAGTAGCAGCTCCAGATAAACTGGGCATGAGATGTGCTGGCCGGCTTACAGTGAGGCCGTGGCCTCATTGGGATTCTTCTGATGCCAGGTTTGAGGTAGGGGCAGCAGTTGATGCATGGTGGTGTGATGGCTGGTGGGAAGGTGTTGTAATTGGATGCGACACATCCACCAGAAGTAACCTTCAAGTGTACTTTCCTGGTGCGTATTAACACTATCGAACCCCAGTTCTGCTTTCAACCATTAGTTCTTATGACTGATCAGAGACTTTGTTAGCCATGACAAGAATCACTGTGCTAAATGTTTTGAAATATAAGTCATTGATTTCATCTTTTGAAATGGCCCCTTTTAACTGTTAGAACCTTGTATAGTCAGAAACATATTTTTTTGTCACAAGACTTGTCCTGTTGCATTTAGGTTGACATGCATGCACAATTACTGAGAATTGATCTAGTTCTCATTTGATGGCAGGCGAGAACAAGTTCTTGACAATAAAGAGGAAAGACATTAGAGTGTCGAAAGACTGGATAGACAATAAATGGGTGGACGTCAGGGTGAAGCCTGACATCCTGTCTTTCCTGACTTCGTCACTCAACCCCATGCCAAGGGTGCAACTCCCGAGCCTGCCTCAAGCTAACAGGTCAGGACTTGGAGATAACAATACTCCAAGTTCTTCCAATGTTGGAGGATCTGAAGCCGGCAAACAGCAGTTGCCTAGTTCTTCCACTGCAGCCAACAAGAAAGGTGTGGAAGAACTGCACCTAAAGGAGCTGCTGAAAATAAAAGAAAACGAAGACTGGACTCGCAAGAGTTCCAGTGATGCCGGTCCCTCGGGCAAACCAGCAGCCCGAGTAAATTCAGGCAGCCAGCCTACAACTGAAAAGCAGTAGTATGGCTCGACTGCCATGTAAATGATGTATTGTTTGGCATTCTAAAGACTGCCATCATTAGTTATATAATTTTTGGTCTTGTTAAAACCACAGTGATATACTACTGTACACCTCAGCCGCATGCGGTGGAAATTGTATGATTTGTGTTTATAATTATATCTCAAAATAATTTTAAATGTAAAATATCATTATATATTTTATCACGATTACATATAGTAAGGAAATAAATGAAATAAACTTAAAAATTAAGAAAAACTGAACCGATAGGGAGTCACGACACTTGTTGCTGACTGCAAACCACGAGTTCAGGATAAAACCCCATTAGCTTCAGCAATGTCTCATCCCATGTGTATATATCACGTATATAAATTAAGAACAATGAATATTCTCGTAATAACTTGTAACATGAAAATTAGCCACAAAATTAACCACAATTTTCTTTTGTTTGATTTCACCTTGTATCACTTATCATCAGTGTACTGATATATCATGTTCCATATTATTAGAACTATTAAATTATTCCAAATTATGTTGCACATTATTCATCAGTACCTGAAAATATAAAATTCAACACTAACATATGAACATAAATAATCATAAGTTGTCATTCATATCCAACACTTATATTTTATTATTATTCATAAATCAGTTAGCCGTTTCTCCATGTGGTCATGACAAACCTGACTAAGTAATAATAACTATCAGAACCACCTTTGCTAATTAAATCAAAGAAACTGTAATTCCCAAATTAATATATATTTATCTGTGACTCATTAGCTAGTTCATATTCTTATTTTATTTATAATGCTTTTAACATGGATTAACTTCTTGTAGTGTAACTCCAAGGCCAGAACATAATCATGCATTGAAAGTGATAAAATATGAATTTTACAGTTACATTGAACTGAGAAATCAATAAGAAACTATTAGTGTAATTCTTCATCACTACATATTTTTGTTTTGATAAATCTTCGATGGAATGTACATTTCTTCGCATAAACATAAATCAAGAATTAGAACAATCATGCACTGAATCAACACAAATCACAATCATAATCATGGCATTAGATTGTTGTGAAAATTGCATGATTTGTGTTTATAATCGTATCTCAAAATAACTTCAAATATAAAATATTATTATATATTTTATCACGATTACATGTAGTAAAGAAATAAATGAAATAAACTTAGAAAAGTTGAACTGATGGGAAAGTCATGACACTTTTCGCTTACCTAAAGCCATGATTGCCTCCCTACATACATATTTTAATGGCTGACCCCATTAACTTTTAGAAATGTCTCATCCCATGTGCACAAATACAAGGAGACTAGGAACCAGTCCATAACTACGTTGCCAAAACTCCAAAAATACTTGTAGGAGAGAATAAAGTGTTTCTTAAAACTCATAAACTATCAACACAAAATTCACTCTCTCAATGTGCCAAATGAAGAAAGCTAATAACCCTTTAAATAGTTGTAAGAATTTGATTGTTATAAAAGATTAAGTGGCCTAATTAAAACTTATATTATTATAATAAATCTAATTATAAATAGGCTACATAAAATATATAAAATGTAACAGTCAAATATTGATTAAACCACAATTAAATCACTATAATAATGGGACCATAAACTTAAAATAAATATCAAATTAAACTGACACATTAATTTAAAATAAAATATTAAAAATAATTTGAGAATATAAAAAATTTTAAAACTTATTTCCAACCTTCCACGCCCACTGAAAAGGAAAAACTACAGTTAGTCTTGAGCTTCTGCTTTATTATGATTTGATACAAGTGTAAATAATAAGTTAGTTCGTCTTCTATTGTCTTAATAAAGAGTCTTGCAAATGATGGGCATATGATATAGGAGCATTATCTGCAAATATGAATCCAGGTACCGTCATTACCTCCTCCCCTGAATGAGAAGCTAATTAGGACTGCTTTATACGGTAAAAGATGGAGAAATTGCAATCATTTGTAATAATATTAGAACGAAAATGCAATCATCATCAAGTATAAAAGAGCAAGGATGATCCTGAATTGGAACTTACAGCTAAAATATACACTCAACTATTATAATGGTATCACTAAGAATTCCAAGTCAGGGTGATGCTCAAGAAATATACGCAGCCTAGTTCTGTCAGCAGTGAGGTACACAATTTTTGTTTGACTCTTTCCTTTTCTCTCTGCCTTACGGTGACAAAAGAAAATCGTCACACCATGCGTCATTGTGAACTTGAACTTCTTTGACCTTGTCTTTATTAAAGTTTATCAAGGGACCCAAGTCACCCAACCGCTTTACATTCAATTATACTGCACAACAAAACCCATCCAAATACTAAATCGATATAGTTTATTAGTTGCTGGGTGGGTGCCACATTTCGTTGAAGTTTCCTGACTTTCGTCTTCGTCCGTCTGCAAGTCAATCTAAACACATTGTTGCCCTGTCAAGAATCATCAGGAAACATTATTTTATCGGTAAATTGATCAATTTTTACCAGTAAGCAATTGCCATGGACTTTCACTGTGATTTCAGGGTGCATGGTTTAAAATTGTCCATCCTGACTTCTATATAAGTGTAGCAATAGCCATAATTCCGCAACAACTAAAACGTTCTGATCCTCTCAGCAGCATTTCTCGCTTGTTCTGCATTTGCATTTGAAAGCAATGGCAGCATGTATTGATAATTCAACAAAACACTATTTATATCTCACAGCTGATTCTTCCTCCTGCCAAATAACTAATTCCGTCTGCAGGTTGATTAGACTCTGCAGGCCGAGCGCTTCAGATCTCGGTTCCTGTAATCCCATATACCAGTATGCTTCTTGCGCCAATAGGTTCGATAATTCTTTTAAAGTCGGTCCTCAAGAATGCAGCGAAGATCACATATGGCTGAAAATAAGACAGGAGGCAGAGTTGGATATAATGCAAGAGCCCATCTTGTCAAAGTGGTATCATTCCACGGTATTGTCCCATAGTTCACTGGAGAGTACATTGGCGAACCATTTAGCTAACAAGTTGTGCAATGCAGATCTATCAAAAGATGGCCTTTATTCTGTTTTCTTGAAGGCACTAGATGAAGACAGTGAAATCCAGCAAGCTGTAAGAGATGATCTAAAGGCCATGAGAGAGCGTGATCCTGCCTGTGTAAGTTACGTTCTCGGCTTTTTGAATTTCAAGGGGTTCCTAGCATGCCAAGCCCATAGACTGGCTCATAATTTCTGGGTTCAGAAAAGAACTGTGCTTGCGCTGCTTATTCAAAGTCGAGTTTCAGAAGTTTTTGCAATGGATATCCATCCAGGAGCAAAAATCGGACGTGGAGTGATGTTTGATCATGGGACTGGCGTTGTAATTGGAGAGACTGCAGTTATAGGAAACAACGTCACAATTTTGCACGACGTGACATTAGGGGGCACAGGGAAGGTTCAGGGGGACAGGCATCCCAAGATTGGAGATGGAGTTCTGATAGGGGCAGGGGCTAAAGTTCTGGGGAATGTCAAAGTTGGAGAAAATGCAAAAATTGGTGCTGGATCCATTGTCTTGAAGGAAATTCCACCGCAAGGCACCGCTGTCGGAAATCCTGCCAGACTAGTTGGATTGAGATGAACAGCCTTTGCTTGTGTTATTCCTGAGATGCTCTGCCTTTGGCTATTTGTTTTTCCTATGCTCAACTTCTGTATGTACATAGTATCAGTAGAAAGATATGGCTGTATGAGTTCACACACGTTTTTGTACCACAATTTTCACTTTTGAATTCCTCAGTCTAGTATGGTTGGAAACTTGTTCCCTTCTTAATTAGTGTATCAACATTATTTAATCTTTATTGGTTCCTTGTAAAATCGTTGTTCTATTCTGTCGTTAGGATTTGCAACCAAATTGAGGCTGTCTAATTGACATGTCTAACCCCGGTAACACTAAACGACGGAGTCCCCTGACCCTTCAAAAATCTAAATCCCGCCCCTGCGGAGGCCATTTTCGTCCTCACAGTAGCCTAAAAATTTGACAATGAATTGGCTCCCACGCGAAAATTTGAATTCAGACAGCGCCTCTGATTATCCTCAGACAAAATCCAGCACACAGATACTCTCCATCTCTTTCTCACTAGCCCCCAAATCCTCCTTCTTTCCTGTAATTCAAAATTATCATCACTCTCAGTTCCCAAAATTAAATCCAAAAGCAAATTTCTCAAGAATCAAGAATGGCTTCAATCAGGTCTGCAACTCGCTACACCAACAGCCTCAACAGCTCCACCAAATCCGACCCCTCCTCATCCGCTGAGTTTTCCTCCTCCCGTGAGACGTCACGTGCTCTCACCAAGAAAAAAGATGCCACCCACATCAATTTGGGTTCCATGGTCAAGAAATTGGTGGAGAATAAGAAGGCCAAGAATTTCGACAAGGGACCCAAATTTGTTATCGCCGCTGATTTTCTGGCGGAGGATTTGAAGAAGACTGCGAAAAAGAGTAGCGGACTAAGTGGGCTTCACAAGAAGTTGTTTAAGGGGTCATCTGGATCTTCCGCAGGGGCTAAAAGGGGAGAGGAAAGTTCGAAGAAGGCGCTTACCGAGGTCAAAAGTAATACGAGGACTCTGGCTATGGTGTTGAGAAGTGAGAGGGAACTATTAAGTTTGAACAAGGAACAGGAGGAGCAGATTGCTGAGCTCAAGATTTTGCTTGAGGAGAAAAACAGAGAGGTAAATTTATTTCTCCACTAGTTTGGTTGTTGTTTACTGAATTTTATTGGGTTTTAATCAAGTAAGAGAATATGATATCGGGTACTCTGTTTTTGTGTGTTTGTTGGCTATTTAGGCTGATTGCATGCTTTGTGTTGTGGCTGATTGGAAAAAATTGCGGCAATTTTAGTGCTAAAGTCATCTGTAGTCACCTGCATTGCATCCACAACAATTAGTGGTGACTCAATTCGCTGATTGCATGAACTTCTTTGTCTTTGATTTGCTTTGCCTAGCAAATTGTATGCTCAAGCGGTACCTCCTTGATGTACATGACGGGCTTCTAGATTTTGGATGTGGTGAGAATGATTTGTTTTCACAGATGCATTTATCTTGTGAATATCCTCTTCATTCGAAATTGTGATCCCTTTGATGAGGACTACCCTTTCCTTTTGGTCAAAGCTCAACTAATGCTAGAAAAGTGCAAGATATTTGAAATTACTCTCTTGAGACCAATTTATTTCAAATGCTTGGTACTCTACTGCCTAAGCCCTGGATAATATAGTTTTCACCCCTGACTGATTTTGTAAAGGCAACAAAAAGTGTTGGAACATGATAAGGAGATGCTTTGTTTTGCATTGTTCATTTTTCTTTGTCAAGGTGAACTTTTGGTTCATAAGAAAAGCTATAGAGGTGTGCCTTTGTTCTCAATCTGTTCTACTTTGTCAAATAGGTTTGTTTCGGGCAAGATATATACTTTTCAGTGAGGCCATTTTTGGATGTCACTAATATTATACAATTTTTAGGTTGAAAAGTTGAAGGACTTGTGCTTGAAGCAAAGGGAAGAGATAAAGTCTCTAAAAAGTTCCATTCTCTTCCCGGATGTCATGAATTCACAACTTCAGGACCTCTTGGAGAAGCAAGGGTCAGAACTAAAACAGGCAAAACAACTGATCCCAAGTCTTCAGAGGCAGGTCACTTCTCTTACTGGGCAACTGCAATGTCTTGCTGAGGATCTTGCAGAGGTAGCAATCATATTCACTTGTAACCCAGTTGTATAGGGATCATATTCCGTTTAACATCTCTTCTTTTGTCACAGGTGAAGGCAGACAAATATTCTGGAAGAGGATACCGTGACAACCATTTCTGCTCTCCAAGAACACCATCATATGATCAAGAAGAGGCAGCTAATTCTCTGGTAAAAACATTTTGAACTGGTATCCAGGTTACTGATTAAAGAAGGGCAAGTCTAACTTAAACTGAAAACCCCTATTCATGAAAATCACTAGCGAAACTTCAGTGTCCTGCTTCAAAATTACTAAATTATGTCCCGTAAAATATTAATGCATTTGATGTTTGTATAAATAACATACATATAGTTGTATGACATTTTGTTGTGGCTCTTTCTCAGAAAATTCTTAAAATTTCCTCTGGTGAACAGTTTGATCAGGAATTCAGCTCCGGGGATTACACAACCCCAGAGAGCCCAGATGACATGTTCCTCAAAGATTTGAATCCCTGCCTAACACCTTATGCCAAGACAAAGTCAAAGGTACTTGTCCTTTGCACCCACTACTTGTGTCAAAATCTCAAAATAAATATACATATTAATTACCTATATGCTATTCCTTGTAGGAATTTGGTGTTTATAACTCCCCTGATGATGCTGGATTGTCCACAAGCATTACACAATCATCTGATGAAATTGCCTTTAATACTTGTGGAACGAAGCTGTCGAAAAGTTCCGATTGTTCCCAATCTTCCAGGACAGGAAAGGGTTTAGTCCGCACAGCTCGCAGGTCTGATGGAAGCAAATGCGCACGTGGAAAGCAAACGCATCATAAACTCTTCTGATGTTCTAAATCCTGTAGATTTATATCAAGCACTCCGCTTTCGCTCTTACATCCACTACTTTTTGCAGTTCCTGAAACTTCACCTTGTTGGAACATTCAGCTTATTGATATATATATGATAAGATGTGAGGCAATTTCATTAGAAAGAAATTTAATACATAACACATCATCCATATATATTCGAATTGCATTATTTAAATTAACAGGTGTCAATTATAACCTCACAATTGTTCTGTGCTCTATACTTGGGCGTAGATAGCTGCTTCTTATATTTTTTTCCCACAGGTTAAGTTGATTCCTCGTTGTGTGAAAAATTAGGTGCCAAAGTTGTCTGAGAGACCTTGTAAAGAGGTAGACCACATGTTGAGGTTGATTGCTGGTGTCGTATGTTTGCACAATTACAAAAAATAGAAAAGTTTTCTTCATAGCAGAAACTAACAAGGATATTATGACTTGCATGGCTTCTTGAGGATTGAATCCAGGATATATAAACTCCTTTCTAAGAAGTAATAAGAGGCCAAAAAGAGAGTGCTAAGAAGCATAAACAGTTTGCATTCAATCACTCTATTATATTATTTCCTTAATTTTTCTTGTTCAATATAAGTACTGTAATTTCATTTTCTAGGTAAGCTGATGATATGGTATAATAGAACTCTCATAACACATCCCAGAAGCCAGCCCTTTCAGGAGTCAACTTCATTTTCTGTGGGTATTCCACCATTAAGCGCCATCCTCACGACCTGAAAGATAACTGCAAAATCCACCAAAATAAATTAAAAAGCGAAGAAAACACAAAAGGAAACTTCAACTGGAGTATATGTAAGTTCCGTTGACAAAAAATAAAAAATACTAGGATTGGCAATGCAGCTTCGGTTATAGCAATTTGTTCTATAGAGTAATGAAACGTTTAAACAATCTTCTTACTTGATCTACGAAACTAGAAGAATGAAACTGTAAGCAGCACGACTAAAAAACGATACATCGTAGATATTAAAACCTGCAATGATGATGGTTGAGGATATATATAGAAGAAATAGTACATGAGGAGACGACCAAGACTGCAAAGAGAATAAGAACAATGTGTGCGGGTTCAAAACTAGGCTTCTTGGATGACAAAGGACCCGCTCCTCTCCTCGTGATGTTCTTCTCAAACTTGGCCACCTTCTTCCGCGCCAGCCTCTTTGATACAGTCTGCAAAACCCATATTCATCAAACCTTTTGATGCTCATGCATGCAACTATATATTTCACTACTCAAATTTGCACATATAAGATAAAAAGAAAAGCATCTTTAATTATGAATGGTGAGGGTTTACAAAAACTAGAGGAATTTTTACTCGTCTTTATTTACACTGTACATATTACAGATTTCGAATTAATATAAACTTCCAAATTTCGAATTAAAACAAGTCAAAATTATTATATATTTTTAATATTCTTTCATTAACTTTTTTTTTAAACTTCCAAATTTCGAAGTTTGACTTATAATACAAAAGATGAAAAAGAGATTAAATAAAATAAAATTGAAGCCATCTTCCACCTCCATCACCTTCTGGGCTTTGGCGGTGGGGGAATAAAAAAATTGAAATCCTCTAAAAAAGACCGAAAATGGTTTGAAAAAAAAAAAAAAAAAAAGGAAAGCAGAAATGGTGTGTAAAACCCTAATCAGGCCACGGAAGCAAACTAAAAAGTAACGCCTGTGCAGGCAATTGGCATCTCAGCGTCTGCCTGCCTCTATCACCTCCCTCCGGCTCTGGATCCACCACCAGCGATGTCAGAACCCTTACGCTAACACCCAACTTTGATTTCAATATACGTACATTGTAAAGAAAAAACAATAAATCAAAGTAACGGCTGCCCAGGGGATAAAAAAAACTGGACTCCAAAGAGAAAAGAACATAAAATTTTACAATGAAATTCAAAGTATAAAAAATACTTACTGTTTTCTTTTATTCTCCTATGTAAAGAAACACACACACACACACAAAAAAAAAAAAAAAAAAGAAAGTGAAAATTTCCTACAACTCAGGAGAAAAAACTGTGAAGAAAGCAAGAACACCAATTGAATGCCGTGAGAAGCGCAAGAAATCAGACATGGGTGGTTTTGAAATCAAAGAGTGTAGATGAAATAAGAGAAGCGGGGAAGGGGTTGTTGAGGTGAGGATTACCATGTTTGTGTTGACCGAAGGAGATTTTTGTACGAGGTTGAGAAAGCAGTGTATTGGTGTCAGAAGAACAAGAACCTGAGAGAGTACTATTGTTGTGTTGTGTAGACAGAATAAACCTAGGACGGACCTTTTTGTACGATTTATTCTACCAACTCTTTTATTCTATGCTATTAATTAATTCCCCATTTCTTAGTTTATTGGATTTATATTCCTCCTTGTAAATATTCCTTCATTAGCTACTTCTCTTTCAGTTTTTATCATTTTTCCTTCCTTTTTCTTTTAGTTGTCCAAAAGCTTTAGTTTTCAGTTTCCATTGAGGTTGACTGTATATTAATGACTGTGTGAAAGTCATTAACAATTACGTAGGGCCGTTTGTTAATTGGTTTTTAAGAAAATTCAAAAACTTTTAGAAAAGAAGATCAAATTTGGGTTGAACGATTATGAGATTTCAAGAATTTCATATTGTTTTTCAAGAAACCTGTTGTCATGCCGTAAACGTACGGTACAATGGGCTAAATCTGTGTTCTTCTCATCCATAATTCTGAAAATTTTTTAATCATCTGCCCTCCCTACAAATACTCTACTAGCATAGAAGGCATGTCGATATTATTACTGAAGCCTGTAGCGCCAATGGGGGGTTTGTCTGGCGTTTTTATTAAGATTTTGTCTTTATCTAAATTAGATTTGAACAAATCAAATCAATTAAAATTACGTCGATTTTACGATTAATGACATATTTATGTTAGTTTTTTTTTATCTAATAAATTTCATTAATCAAAGGCTGTTCAAGAGATTTAGGTTCCTCATCACAAAAAACATCAATAGAGAAAAGGGGAAGGGTAATAAGACCGTCTCAATTGGCTCCATGTGCCCATTTTGACACGCCATTGACCAAGCCATAACACTGTCAAGGAATTTTTCGAAAATTTCACTTGGGTCTAATTTTCCATAGTCTTTGAATTTTTGAGATATTCAAGCGAGTTGCAGGGTTGGCATCGACATATTGATATTAGTTGTATGATAAGTAATTAGTTCACCAAATATTGCCTTAAAATTTCCCCTTAGTTAGGGATTACTGCAGTCCTGTGATGTTGGATGAGCGGCAGCCGTTTCAACTATTTCGTGGGCAGTGTAGAGAAACCAGCCTCTTGCAGCCTTGTTGTTTGTCTTGTCCGTTCTCAAAGTAATAATTAGGGCGCACAAAATCATAATGAAACCAAATACCATATTTTTAAAATATTCGATTCTGGTACAGTTCAACTGGTAAACCGAATTATGCAAACCTCTACGAATCCACGTCAATCCAAAGCAGGTCACATCTCATTTTTACAAGCAGGCCCTAAGACCCGTTTGCCATAGACAAACTGATCAACAGCAACGAACAAATGGAAGCAGAGCGGCTCACATATTCTCCTCCTTGTCATCTTTACATTTTCATTTTATTCAATCAGGCAACGTTGTCGAGCTTCATCTAAGGTAGTTTAACAGAGACTTATCCATGACCAACACCATTGAAAAAACTTACACAAAAGCAAACATCACTTCATTACACAACCAAAAGGATCATCATCTTTCACATACATGGAAACATGCTACGCTACTTCTGTTCATAAAAACATGATACATATCTTCATTCTCAAGAGACAAGCCAAGAAAGAGTTGTGGTTTCGTTCACCACCCTCCACTGCTCTTTCCTTTACTGTCTCCATACAAACGAAAGAGACTAAAAGCTGAAATGGCTGAGAGGACCACCATGGAAAGACTCGCGAGTACTGCACTGGCCACGCCCTCCCCCACCTGGTTGCAGAATTTCTCATACAAAGTGCACGTTTTCATCCATTGGAGTTCCGGTTGCCCTAGTTTGGCGAAGACCGCCGACTGCGCTGAAGCTGCCACTGCAGACAAACTCAAGTAGGCCATTACCTGCAACCAGTGAAAACCAACACTAACATGTCAAGTTTATGTACGTATTCCCTGTGTCTGTGTTACACTAACTTATGCAGTACACATTTGCATAAAGATATCCAGCAAGATTTGAGCAACTGAGAACCTTCAGGACCTGACTAGAATAATAACCTTCAGTTAGGATGCTACTGAAGGTGATACTTCATTAACCAAAAAACATGTATACTTGAGAGCCTAATTGGAGACGCCTTCGTCTTACCATGGCAAAAGGATTTTTTCTCCTTTTCCTGCAAAAGTATAGGTTCCCGCACAGGGTTTAACTCTTGAACAGATTTCTTCTATCTTTAGCTGGCTAAGCAGTAAACTTGTGTTATAGACCTCCAAGCTATTCGGATGGAGTGAACTGCAAATTCAGCAATTCATCGGAATTTTGTTCGGGGATTAGTTAGCCAATTCTTCATTTTAACAGAGAACGTTTCCAATTTCAATCCAACTGTCGTCAGGTACCAGGTCCAGCTTTGTCCTGAACCATGACAGGTGTTCTGGAACGTGTCCGAGGCCAGAGTATCAGTTGCCTAACGTCACTATTACATGTGTTGGAGCAAAATTTGGGTTTCTTGAGACTTTAGAGGAGAAATAATTGCAAAATTTGGTGTTCGGAGGACCAGAAAGTAGGTGTGGCTGCTAATATTCAGGGAATAATTCCTGTAAAAAACTATTAGATCCTCAGAAGGTTGAAATTACACACTGGGCTGTCTGTATAGCATAGCAGGTTAGCAGAATTTTGCTGTCATGAAGCAACAGGCTGAATAACTTTTCCCTATCCTTTTATCAAATGTCCCCCCTTTTACCAGGTGAGGCAAAATGAAGGAACACAAAGTACTACAATGGACATAATTTCCCAAGGAGCAGATGCTTGAAAGAATTAAATAACTTCAAACCATTATCTGCGGAAACGAAAGTATCTCCAGTAAAGATGTAACCTCATAGCTGCAAACACAAGAGTAAAGACTGTAAAAATCAAGCACAGTTTGAGTACCTGATCACCAGAGAAAATGGCCCAAGCCAAGGGCTTGCTGAATAGCACAGTCCCTCTAATCATACTCAAAACACACCTCAAAACTTGGACCAGCGAGTAGGCAGCGGCCAACCCATTGGCTATTACCAAGAAACTGCAAGAAAAAAACATTAAGATTAGTAAACCAGAAGACCAAATGTCTGAAAACAACTTCTTAGCAATCACTAAAGAGAGAAAGAAGAAGGCCTTACACGAGGGCTTTCATGTCTGTAAACTTGGCTTTCTTCCGAATTGTGAAGATTTCCCTAACCTGTGTGTCAGTCCCTATAAGAACAGCAGCAAGAATTGCTAAAACACAGATCACACACCTCAAAACCAGTTCTGCAACCTTCACTCTTCTGTCAATCACCTTCACATTGCTCCCATGATAAACAGGAACATTACCCGGACTCACACCCACACCAAGATAGCTCATCTTTCTTACAATCTACAACCAATCTTTGCACAGTGATGCACAACCACCAATGTTCTAAGAAGGGAGAAACCATACACACAGAACACGGCGCACTAGAAACATATATAGTACGATAAACTCAATGTCTTCACCTACCTACATTCCGACACTTAAATAGACCAACACTCTAGTAGACCATTTCATATTCAGGAAATTTAATGCCCCCCACTACAGTTTTCCTTAGAAAGAAATAAACTTAAAATTGGGATACTTGGTGGTGGAGGTTTACTAAAGGGTTATATGACTGCCAAGTTGCTTGGCTAGATGTTCTCTACCACATTAACGAAAAAGATCAAGTTTTTAATTGTGATTAGAGAAGGGTTATGTTGAATTATGTGTAAGAACAGGGATAGGCCAGTACGTTCACAAATTCAGGGAGCTTTTAAGATGGGCTGAATTAACATTGAATGAGGGGTCATCAGACATCTGGAACAGCATTAAAGAACCTAAGATTCAAGACAGTTTTCCGGGGAGGGGTCACTCGTTTCTTGTTCCAAGGAAGACAAAGGTGAAGAGAGAGAGAGAGAGAGAGTTATCGGAGCGAGAGCGTTCTTTGAGGTGAGAATCTCTCTCTCATCTCATTTAAAGGTGTTAGTGGTGGAATTCATGATTAACCCTTTGTCCTTTGTTGCGCGTGGTGAAAGAACGAGAGGAGAGAGAAAGCAGGGAAATTGGTATTTTTATTTTTATTTTATTTATTATTTCAGACAGTAGCGTTGTCAAGATTTCAATTCAAGTGTCACCACATGTTGAAATTTGGATGGAGGATGCAGCAGAGGCAGAGGGGCACAACACAACTTGCTGTACAGATAGACAACAAAGACAACAATTGATGATCACATTCTCCACTATTACATATTTGGTTTTTTTCCTTATCATTGTTGTAATAGTTTTATTTTTACAGAAAAATATAATAATTTTTTTTGTAATATTATAAATGAGTAAATTTTTTTTATAAAAAAAATAATAAATCTACTCTATATTTTTTAAAATACAACAATTTATCTCCTTATATTTTTAAAATAAAACAATTTATCTATTTAATTAGAAAATAAATTATTTTTTTCATAGAGGATAAATTACAATTCACCTTTTTATTTCAAAAAGTCCTTCAAGGAGAAGGCTTTTTATTTTAAATATTTATAACTCAATTATTGATGTAATATTATTAGCTCTTAATCACTAATTAAAAAATTAAGATTTATAAATTAAAAAAGAACCAAATTTTCAATTTACGGAATCCATTATGGGATTAGAGCCAAAAAAAGAAAGAAGAACGGAAATACCGCATTTATATCACCTAATTTATGTTCATATCTCATTTTTAGGTTTTGATTGAAAGTATTAGGTAGGTGAATGAGAGTGTGGCGTCATAATCATATCATCCTTACATACACAAACCATTAAACATCCCTCATTCCTTGATTCTTTGAGTTGAGGGCCGACAGAGTGCATGTAACATTTAGGCCCAATTCGTCTGCATCAATCTGAAATTACAATCACGCGAAGGTTAGCCTACCCAAAGCAACAGGTTGAATTGAGGGCCCAATTGGTCGAGATTGAGTTTAGAAGCCCAAATTGGATATTGTATGACATGCTAACCGTTTTTATTACAATCAAAAGCACATAATGAAGATAACAAGTAACTCTTTTAAGTCCAAGAATTTCACTGTGAATTTGTAATACAAAGTTTTCAGACCCCTATTGCTATAATTGTGAAGATCTTTGGAGGAAGAAGCCCTTCTATTTAGTGCTGGCTCTCAAGGGAGGTACTCAAACTTGCACGGGTCGTGGCCTGCCATTGATAACAAAATACACTAACTTCAGAATCTCTGTGTTGTATCCTCATCAAACAAACGTAAGAAAGAAAAAGAAAAACACTAGTCATCAAACTGAGTCATAGGCTGGTCAGATCAATTATAAATAACTGGAGCATAAGGAAAAAATGCAAAACTAGCGGTTTATGATCACGTTTATGCTACTTCTCCAGGCAACTTTTTACTATATTTTTATTGAAATTTCGTAAACCACACCTAACGTTAACGTTTTATAACTTTTGTCTTTGAGATCCAGGACCCTTCATTTAACATTAATTACACATGGGGCTGCAGTGTTTAGGCACATGCATTGTCTTGTTAATCACTTCTCCAAGAATATACAAGCAATTTCATGGATCATTTGTGCCTAAGTTCAACGATAGGTTTTGAAATCATATGCGGTGTAATTTGATGAATACATGTTGAGATTTCTTACTTGGATTAAGACCAGTTAAAACTGCAGCAGCATTGAAGTAGCAACTTCCTCCTTTGTGCTTCATATTCTGATAGTAGCTGTTGAATGCATAAGATGCATGGTCCCTTGCTGTGTTTGGAAGGTAACATGGCTGGTTCTCTTGGATCGCTCTGCAGTCTGCCCCGTTGCCACACGCCCAGTTCATGGCCGCCAGCAGCTGGTCCTCTGGAGTTTGCTCGTCTGCTACGCAGTAGTCCTCAAACTGTCCATCTAAAACCAGGCAGACAATGATTCAAATATCAGAAACAGGATACTTAACCAATGTTTTTAAGTTTTTGAAACCTCGATTTCTGTGTTTAACCGTTTGATGCATTTAAAACTCTCTCAAGTAACACAGCTTACATGAACCTTGATAAATTTTCGGGAGAATGGAAGATTCAGCAGATGCAAATAAGGAATTATAGATCAGAGAGTTTTTAAGAGTGTTACCAGAATTCTGTAATACTGACAGCAAAAAGATCAGGGCGAGGAGAATCTTCATCAACTCTACCGACATTGGCCTGGTCTTGAAGCTTTCACGAGACCTGGAAGTTGGCATAGTCTGGGTTATGAAGGATGCAAAAAGTAATGAGTGGAGTTAACAAAGAAGTAGGACATATTCTATCTTTAGGAAAGTTGAAAACCTGAATTTGTAGCCTTCTTCAGATCCTAGGACAATGACTCTAGATGTAATACACCTTGAATCTTATCCTTGATGCATACTATGTAAGGTCACCAGAAACAACCTTATCAATGGAATAAAAAACTGGAGTGCGGTAATCCGATGTGGGATTCTTGAAATTTACTTATAAAAGCCAGATTGGTAAAATCTTACTGAAATATCAAAGACAAATTACTGTATGCTGAGTTGTTCTGTTGACTGACCTTGGTTTGCCAATATTCGATTGACAGAAGTTAATCCCGGGCAGACTGTGTCGAACCAGTTTTTACTTTTTACCATACCACAAATATTACAAACCTGAAAGACGATTTTCCATCATGGTTTTTTCATGTTTAACTGCACGCATCATGGGTTTTTCATGTTTAACTACATGTCTACTTAGTTCACCGCATTTTTACAATAAGCTGGTAAATTCTTGAGGGGAATGAATTTCAATAACTATCAGAATGATATTATTTTAATTTCTTCTCAGGGACAGGCTAATCCAACGTCATGGCATGTTAGGAGAAAAGATAGACAGCATAGAATCATCGAAACCTCCTGTGGTTAGAGCATCAAGATCTCCTTACCGCCGAAGGAAACATAAAGTAGCAAAAGCAAGGGATTCTCTCCTGATCCTCTTTTTCCTTTGCCCCACATGTCCTGATAATCAGCTCCAGATCATTACCGCCTTTTACTATGATAACACTATCACTCATTGCCATTTAGGTTGAGTACCGACCAGGCAATTCTTGCCACGGCCGGTTCTTACCATATCCAAGGCAATCATGGTGATGGCTGACGGGTGATATGATATCATATCTCCTAAAAAAAACACTACCATGCATAAAACTCAACAAAAACTTTATGCAGTTTACACGTCCTGCACAAAGAGTGGATAACAAGTCCAAATCATGTAGGAAAGGCAACATAACCACTCTAAAGACGAGACACAAGGTAGCTTCCTGCACAAGCACACAAGAGATGGAAAGATACATTTGCATCCAAACGTTCATGAGCTTGTTTCCTATGCTAAAGGAAATTAGTGCAACAACAGGCTTAGTAGCATCCACACAGAAATGTTAAAAGAAAATCAAACCAAGTCAAGTATGTAAATATCTAATGTACAGACAGACAAGACTCAAGGAAGTGCACCCAGAGAATGAAGATCGGTTGATTGGGTGTCTGCTTTTGAAGGTGTGTTATACATGTTCTTCAGGAGGTCCTGGATTTTGCTGTACACCATCTGGGAAGGGTCACTTGCTCCTGCACTGCTCTGCGACGCCCTCGAACTTTCCTGAAGCTTAATTTTTTCAAATAAATACTGCTTCTCAGCTTCAGCCTCATGCAATCTTTGCTTGAGATACCTACTCGCATAATCTTCTTCTGACTTCTCCGTCTTCGCAAGTGCAATTCTTTGCAGCCTCTCAGCTTCTCGTCGAGCCTCATTCGCTTTCAGCTCGAACATATCAGCCTCAGCCTGTTTAAGTCTTACAATACTTTCAAGCTCATCAATTTGTATCTTCTTCCTCTGTCTTTCCAGCTTCAGTGCAGCGACTTCCCTAGCTTTGTCCTTGAGCTCTTGCTCACAAGCCTCTACAGCTAAGCGGGCCTTTTTGACCATCCGCATCTTCTCCTCCGCAACCATTTCCATCTTTCTAACAGCTTCTTGCACTACGTCAGCTATCCTATTGAACGCTTCCTGTGGGGATATCATCCTCCCAGCTTCTTCAGTGTCTTGATTCTTCAAGGGATCTGCCTCAAGCTCTGTAAAGGAATCATAAGCTCAAGCAGACCAGAAATGGGACCGTGTATAGCAAGTTTACTACCAAAAAATAGGGTTGATACAACAAAAGCATATGAAAGTATACACTGAAAAATGCAAATTCTGTTCATTGGTTAACCAATCAAGAGACCAGTAAGTTCTCTTTCAACTGATTTTTGTGTTCATTTCTTTAGAAGCCACAGAAGAACTTCAGAAATTAAAATAGAAAATGAACATAATGGTAATATAAGTTTGTGAATAGAGCTGACCTTGAAACAACATTAATATTGCTTTACAAGGAATAGGTTCGGCCACCCCACTTTTCAATTTCTCAATGAGCTCCTCGCATTTCCAGAACAGTTTCCGGCCTCTTGGATCCTCACTCCCACGGAAAATTCTACTTACATAGTCAAGTTCTCTAATCAAAGCATCCCTATCCCAGTTTGGTGCACAATGCTGGAAGACATCTTTTACCCACCCTAATAATTCAGATGTTCGACTGCAAGCTCGGCACCTAAAAAGCATCTCCGCTGAACTTATTCCATTTTTAACAGAAGGGCCCATGCCAATCTGCCCATTTCGAATTGCACAATCAGTGTGAGTCCAGTGAGAACATAAATCACACCCTATCCAGCGGCATGTGTTAACCTCGAAATCAAACTTGTTGCAGATCACACACATGCAAAGGTTGCAGAAACCATTTCTCTTTGAGCACAACTCACAGGTACAGTCATCCGCCGGTAATGCACTTCCACATGCTATGTTTCTGCACCTCTTGTATAAGAAAATATCAATAAGAGAAGCTTGAGAGAGGCTGACACTTGGATGCAAAAATGCCTGAATTCCAGTCTTTATAGCAACTAGAATCTCTAGCTGAACCCTGTGAGCTATAATCAGTGTTTTCTCTGTCAAGTCACCCCTACTCTGAACCAGCTTCTGTAAAAATAGGAACTCTTCTCTTTGCTGCGAACCACCTAAACCTTCAAGAAAAGCCCGAAGTTCATTTTTAAACTTGTCTAGATACTCGTCTGGGAGGTTTTGCATTCTTTCTGCAATTACTTCCACTCTTTCTCTGGCGACATCTCGAAGAGACATCTTATTTGAGCTGGAAATATGCCGGACAACAGAGTGCTCTGCAAAACCATTGTCCCGTTCTTTTTCCTTCTCGAGCTTCTTTGCTACCAAAGCATCAGCAGTGGGCCAGGTCTCTCGGGAACTGGCACTTTCTGATGGGGATTCACGGACCTGATCAGAATTTGAGCCACGCTCATGAAGATTAGGAGATCCACAGGCATCTGGTGAGACCAAAGAGAGGGAGGTCTGTAGTCCCCCTCCTCCAGGTCGTGGCTGTTGACGAGGAGGCAGCATTGAGGATTGATTATTGAAATGAGATCCAGAAGATGTTCCCATCCGAGAATGCCCCCAATAATCTGGACTCCAGAGGAGCAAAAATTGAAGTACAATCAATTAACAATAAGGAAAAAAATGAGCATCTGATTCCCCACATTTTGAACGATTTAAAAAGAAATATCCATCTCCATGTTTAAGCATAGCATTTGGAGGTTAGAGCAATCTCATGAAACTAGACAACTTGCAATTAAATAAGAGTGAAGGTAAAGTGTTACAAGTGAAAAACAACCAAGACTTACAGTTATTTGTATTAGAAGGAATTTGGAGACAACACAAAAGCACTGACATTAAACCAGAAAAGCATTTAATATAGTTAATACACATTTTCCCTGTAAGCATGAAATTATTAAGAGATCATGAATCATGCAAACGACAAAGTACAAAAGTTTTGGGCTCGAGTAAAATAAATTATTTTTCCCAATATCGTGATAGAAATTGAAAGAAATAGAACTCCGCCAATCTCCAAAAACCACAACACCGTTCATAGACTAAACCTGCAGTACGTAATTATATGTATTTCCTAACTTTAAGTTACATAAGTTGGATTTACAAGCACAAACACGAATTAATTTATCCATACATATACCCCTGCACAGCTAATCAGGATAAGAGAAGCAGCGAAGCAATTGACAGTTCAACACCACATCTCTAAATCAAAGTAAAACCTTTCACAAATCCCACGAACGAAAACCCAAAACAGACCAACCACGGACCAATCACATCAAGAACAAGATCTAGTGCCAGCGGGATCAAATTACACACCCAGCAGAAGAAACATTACTATCAAGCAGTAGAAGAAGATCAAACATTTACCTGAAGAAGGAGGTAATTCGACAAAATTCAACTAGAATCTCGTACTCGACTCAATATTTACCCCCCTCTCTTTTCCGTTTGAAAATCGAAACCCTAGTCCACCCGAGGACATTTGGGGGAAGCTTGTTTTGTTTGTCCGGAAGTCTTCCTCGTTTTACCTATTTGGCCCGTGGAAAAGTGAACAAAGGAAAGAAAAGTGGCGAGAATATGATGACCGGATTGGTGGGTTGACGGTAGTCAAGCTAATGGCGGGGCCCACTCGCTCTAACGTTTATCTTTCCCGCGTGTTGACTTAGGTATACTTTGACTGCTGTCCCTACGGTTTTTTTATTTTTTATTTCTTATGGTCTTTTTGTTTATGTTTTTATTTTCAATTTCGTAAAGAAATACATATTTTTAATCATATGTACATTTTTCTTATAAAATAAGAATATATCTAAATTAATTAATAAAATTATATTTTATATTGAACTGTGATGTCAAATTAATATATTTTAATAAAAACATGTACAAACTAAATATATGTTTACTCGAATTATTATTTTAAAATTGAAAATAAAAGCATAAAGAAATAGCCTCAAACTCTTTTGGGTTTTCTTTTCTTAAAATGTTTTGTACTGCAAAAAAGTAATTGGAAAACAAAATATTTTTGTGAGTGCAAGGATTCATGTTTGTATAATAGCAGCCCAATTGATTTGGGCTTCAAGCCCAGACCCCTAATCAAAACTAATACTTATATAAATACATATAAATTAATATTCATATATCTTTATGTATATGTATATATTTTTAATATCATAATTAAAAAATGTTAAGAGATAAAAGTGAAAATTGTCGCTATTAATATACTAAATGACAATATATAATTCTGCTGCAATTAATGCTCTTACTAGATTAATAGTATTAAGTTACCGTCATATTGGTAATTAGTAATTATATATAAATATGTTGTCATTAACGACAATTAATAATACAGTTGTCGTTCCTACACATATTATTAATTGTTAACAGTGACAACATTGCAAATAGGAAGGACGTAGTTGTGGTCCAAGTTTTTATTGGAGACGTACAATAGCATTTTCAGTTGACCCTCATTCCAAAATAAAGATTCAGGACTGTAATTTCTATAATTTAATTAAAAAAACCCATAATTTAACCCGAATTTCTCACATGCGTTACACGTGACCAAACTTTATACGTGAAATCAAGACCAAAATTTATACGTGAAATCAAAAATACCTTACATGGCATATGATTTGAGGCGACAATAGACGATAGCGTTGTCCTCGCCCTTTGTTTCTGATTTGGCGACGTCAAGTCACCTAGATGCCATCGCCACCTAATCTATTTCTGGTCTGGGCGATGTCACGTGCTGCTAATGGGAGGAATTCCGATCAAATTAGAGTTTTTTGAACTAAGGTTATCACTTTTAAAATTACAATCCACTACTCTATATATGAATTTTGTGAATAGGTAGATGATCTGCAGGGAGAATGGTGTGATGATTCAAGTTTTATTACTAATTAATTTTTCCAATCATTCTGAGCCATATGTAATTTGATGCGCTAACTCTTATTAACGTTTCCTCACAGCGACTTGGCTTTGAGCTGACAAACCAACTGAGAGTTGGAACGTAATAGGGGGGGCTATTATGTATTTATATGTATATGTGTATATAAAAGCTTGTACGTACGTGGCTAACTAGGTTGATTCCAAGCTTATTTTGCTGATTCTTCCCAAGAAAAGATTGCCATATTCTGGGGGCATCTGTCATTTGTTTGCATATATCACCAAAGCCTTGGATCCATTCATGACGACTAATTAATAAACTTGTTATTAATTAACTCATTATAATTAAGGTCGACACAAAATTCCTAGGTTTTATATCAATGTTATTTCCTTGTAGTGTGGAGCTAGCGTACGTAAAATCATTAACAAAGTAGAGCATGAGAGACATTATAGATAACATCATAATTCCCAAACTAGTTCTGGTCCCAGAAAAAAAAAACAAAAAAAACAACCAAACTAGTGATATTGATCATACAGCTTTAACGTTGACCATAGGACACTACTCATATATAATTCGACTCCAATAAGATCAATTCGGCACAGAGATGATGAAAGCCCTGCCGGCCAAACCCCATGATCAGGTTTGTTTAATGATTTCACTACACCACAGACTGATACTACACCATGCCATTTCCTCACCATATAATTAATTAACCTTCCCAGAAAAAAAGGGAAGACCGAAAAAAGATAAGGCGCTCGCATGCGTTTTACAGATGAAGAGAGGTATCGATATGATGATGATCAGAGGCAGAGTTGTCGCGCTTCATTGATGAAGCTGTAGGAACCAGAGATGAGCTGACACGATTTGATTGGGCCACCTCCAGGATCCCCCGCGAATCCAGGTGTTTAGTGGTCTGTGAATCTGGCCATAGGGACAGAGAAAGTTGGCAATACGGCTTAGGAGGAAGAAACATCATTGATTCGGAGCCTGAAAAAGTGGTAGAACGAAACTGATGATCGTAAGGTGGTAATGTTATGGCAGGACTGTATCTCTCAGATTCGAATAACCTTAGGAGCTCTTTTTCCTGTCTCAATTCTTTCATTTTCTGCAGTTGTCTGAACCTCTCTTGCAGTAAAGCAATGGAGGAAAGAGAGACACCGACACCGACACCAACACCAACACCAACACCGCCGCTGTGATCTGCTTCCCTTACCATTTTATTAGGAAATTCGGATTGACAGACAGAGATAGCTATGCTTGTGTGTTTATGCTAGAATTGGCTTACAATTAGACGGAGGGAAGAAATTATAGCGATCAAGAAACTAACAGGAGCTTGGCTGAGGAGTTGATGCTGCATGGCTCCTACCTACTCTTTATATATATACAGAGCAAATTAAGGAGTGTGTGGGCGCATGGTTAGAATAAGTAGGGTTTTAATTTATTTGAATTTTGGGGTTTCCAAGAAAAGAAGTCGAGGGGAGAATCGGCAGAAAAGCCAAGAAGAAAAGGATGAGAAGCCAATCTTGCAAAGTGGGGAGAGAGGGGGAAAGAAGAAAATGGTTGGGGAGAAAATCCAAAAGAGGGGGTTAGAAGTAGCAGATGGAAGGGTGTGTTTGGAGGAATATTATTAATATATAGGTGAGTAGATTGATGAAATGAGAGGGCAGGGCAGGGCAGGGCAGGCCCCCTATGTATGTATGTATGTATGTATGTATGATGTTGATAATGATGATGATGAGGTTTGAAGAAGATGGTGGTGGGCATCATGCAACTTTTCTTTTTTTTTTTCTTTTCATCAACAATTCAAATATTAAATGTAGTTGGATTCTTCTTCTTTTTGTTAATGATATCCCAGTTTGAAAACCTTTTTGGGTTTGTGTTTGAAGAAGTGGAATGTAGTGTTTGGAAGGGAGAAAGGAAAAGGACAAGCATTAGAAGTGGGAATAATCTAAAGGAGGTCATGATTGTGTTGGTGATTGAAGTATTAATGGTACTATGTTGGATTTTAAATTAGGAAAAGGTGTGCCCAAACACAAACATTCCTCTCTCTCTCTATCCTCTTGATATATGCATAAACAACAAAACATTCTCTCTTTCTCTATCTCTCTCCACAATATGACTTTGTGAATTCATGTTCTTGTCCTTGTGTAATTGGAAGGAAATGGCATGCTGGGATGAAAGCTGTAGATGCTGCGCTGTTTGTGATTGGATGCTTAGTTTTTTTTTAAAAGAAAAAAGGGCATGAAAGGCCGGGCCCCCACTCCCACTTTCACAGTTATTATTAATTTGGGGTTGGAGAGTGGGTAGAATAGAATAAAAAGCAATATGCATTAGATATTAATAATAGCGCGCGTGCTGTACTTTGATATTTGTTTCTTTCACTTACACACACACACAGACACATGTGGATGTGTGTGTGTTGCATTTCAGCATTTGGAAGCGCATCCTAAGGGAGTCTTGTCACCACTCACCCCCTCACTTCTCCTCTTTCTTTATATTCATTTTCATGGTATTTATGTTGCAAACAAAACTCCCTCACTGCATCTTCATTAGTCTGAACTGATATCACTCGACATCATTAACATTAATTGGTTCATACTCAAAAGAATATTTTATTCAACTTATAAATTTTTCGAATTATTTCATAAAATGTTTGAAAATTTATGAAATAATACTTGAGATAATTCAGTAAGCACGTCAATTATCTATCCTACAATTTAACAAAGTGTTCATATATTCGAAGTTGTTGTTTGGGTATGTCGCATCACAACTTTGTCTTTACATGTCCAAAACGATTCATCTGCACCTTCTTCTTTTGAGTTTTTAGAATTTTTAGTATTTGTTTATTTACTATTAAAGAAACTTGTTAATATTTTAAAAACAAATCTTAATAATATCTTAATTTTTTTTATCTTGTGAGTTCTTTTTTCAAAAAAATAAATTACCAAATATTTTTATCCCACTTATAGTTAAACTCTCAAATACCTTATAAAATATCGCAAAAGAATTAGGGCTCAACCATTATATCCCATTATTGAACCTAAAATCGAAAGTTTGACATGAAAATAAAGGGTGAATAGCAATTTATCCTTATGTGGTATTGTATATGGACAAATTACTCTCTTTTTTAAAAAAAATAGCAGTTTATCTCTTATATTTTTTTAAAATGAACCAATCTACCTCTCTGTCTAAGGAGACAAATTGCTTCATTTTTAAAAAACATAGGAAAGTAAATTGTTGTATTTTATAAAATACAGGATATAATTGCTATTTTTTCATAAGAAGTATTTGTTAATTTATAATATCATAAGGAAATTGCATGCATTTTGCCCTGAAAATGAAAGATTACAACTTCTGTTTTTTTTTTCTTTATTCACTAGTTTTAATTAATTCAAGTGGTAGTTAGATGGATCAAAAGTTTAATCCCCGGCGTCAGAGAATTTAGAATGAGGGAAAGGAATAGGGAAAAATGTATTTTGCTTGTCAAATATAGTCATTAATATAATTTTGGTCCTCAAACAATTTAAGATTATAATTTTGATCCTCAAATTTTATTATTTTTTTTTACACTTTTGGTCCTTCCGACTTATTGAAAATTTCATTTAAAGTGGAAAAAAATTGCTTATTTTCTTCCATTTTTTGGTGTTTTTCAAGTTGTAATCCAATGCTTCCATTTCTCATTTTTTTTTTAAAAAAAAATTAAAAGAGAGTAAACCAAAAAAAAGATAAATTGAAGTAACAAATTTTCTAAATAATCTTAACAAAAAATTATCAATAATAGAAAATTTATCAATAGAATTTGTTGTTTAGTTTTTTTTATTCTCTTTTGTAGTTTGAAGAAAAATAGAAAAAATGAATGCGTTGGATTACAACTTGAAAAATACCAAAAATGGGAGAAAAATAGCATTTTTTTCCATTTTAAATGAAATTTTCGTTAAGTTTACTAGAAAAGTTAAAGAAAAGACCAAAAGTGCCAAAAAAAAATAAAATATTGAGGACCAAAATTGTAACATTAAATTTTTTGAGGGCCAAAATTGCATTAGTGACTATATCTAGGGCCAAAAATGCATTTATCCTGAAAGGAATATCTTTTGTCAACTTTCCCTCTCAATGAACCACTCTTATCTATTGCATTAATTATAGGGATAATTACATTCCCCTACCTTAATGTTTGATGCAATTATACGTAGAATTCTTGTGATTTGAAAAATTATATTTAATACCTATGATATTTGCTTTATCTCATAAATAAATTTTCTCATTAGTTAAAATTTACTGAATTTATTGATGTTAACGAAAAAACTGAATGAAAATTGATATTTATACTTGATTGAGTTAAAATTGACTTATTGCAAGTCAAATAATTCTTTTCGAACTAAACTATTCTTATAACAGTGAAAATATACCTCGTCACATGTATTAACATGTGAAGACGAATAAAGGTAAAATTTGATCATAATTTTTTTTTTGACTTGCTATAAGTTATTAATAAGTTAATCGTGAATAAATATAATTCTTTTTCTAATTTTTTTGTTAATATCAATAAATTCAATGAATTTCGATTAACAGAGCGATTTATTTGTTAGACAAAAATAAATATCAAGAATGGTAGATATAATTTTTTAAATTATAAGAATTTATGTATAATTATATTAAATTTTAAGAAAAAAGAGAATAATTATCCATTAATTATATGGGAGCGAATTGTGGGACGACTTATTATGCGACGACTTAAGAGAGAGAGAGAGAGAGAGAGTCAGACAGACAGGGATGACTGAAGTCTCGAAAAGTCACCGCGCCATGTCTGAACCTCATTTCCTTCGCAGGCAGCAATTCAGGAATCTAGAGCCACTAAGAAGGTCAGTAAATTAACTTAAATATTATCTTTTGTTTCTGTTGCTCGAAATCTTTTCTCTAAGTTGAGTTGCAGCAGCACGCATTTCTTGTTTTTTTCAGTTGGTAACGGTTACTGGTCCGTATTTGTTTTAGATGAATTTGCAACTGAAATAATCTTCGCAGCGTTCTAGTTTTAAGTCAATTTTGCTTATATCTGAACTCTTTAATGAAGCATGAATATGAGAAGTAAACTGTGGGTGAAATTGCAGAAAATATGTTATATTACATAGTGTGCTCCTAAGGAATTCTTGGCCGAGCCAGGTCCGCAACAAGTAATTACACCTGACATATGATTGGCTCACGTTCCATCGAGTTGGGTTTGGACAGAGTTTCCGGTGCTCCCAAATAAGTTAACTGTAATAGAATGGAAACATTAATAGAGAGAGATGGAGACTATATCTCTGAACAATAAGAAATACAAAGACTAGAAAACTAGATTACAAGACCTCAGAGGTTGGCAGCAAAGTTGGACAAACTTTTCCCTGCACAATCTAGCACCCAGGAAACCAGTCCCACGAGTATGCAAACGCCCCACAACTTCATGCTCAGCCTTGGACTGCTGCCAAGAACTGTCTCTGCCACGGCGTAAACTGCCTGGCAAACTAAGAATACAACCACGGCCACCCAAAACCACCGATTGTAGTACTGAAATAGACCGCTGAAGATATTCTTCTTTTCAGGCTCTCTAGCGATGAATTTGTTGAACATTTGGCAGAGGAACAATCCATTGTATATCAATGACTTAAGATGTCCTCCGCTTGTTCCTAGGATTATATGTCCTTTGTGCTGAAGGGTCACAAAGATACTGGTCTGGTAAGAAGCTTGAACGGCTATGTTCCTCCACATCGCCTTACTTATCAGTCTTGCAGTTGCAGATGATTTCACCGGCAGCAGCCTTGTCATTAGTATTTTCTTCGGTGGACCTGTCAGTACTGCTAACCCTCCGGCAAATGCAACAACCAGATTCAACCAGAACAGCTGGACTGCTGTTATTGGGGCGTCCCCCAGAATCACAGTTGCGGTAAAATTGATCAGTGAGCTTGAAATGGTTATAATTAGCTCTAGTTGGATGAAGTTTCTAATGTTCTCCTGAAAACATCTCCCATTCTCTACTACGTTTACTAGAAAGCCAAAGCAATTACTATCCCAGATGCTTATGTCGCTGCACTCTCTAGCAATTTCTGAGCTCCAAGTCCCATATGTGAGCCCAATATTAGCTTGTTTCAGAGCAGGAGCATCAATTGTTTGCTGTGCCAGGAGCGCCACCACTTGGTCTTTTTCTTGTAAACACTTAATGAGAAGAATCTTGTCAGATGGAAGGCAGTTCCCCATAATGCGAATTTTTTCTACCTTGTCCATTTTCTCTTCTTCAGGCCAGCCTCTAAATTCCTCAGCTGTGAGCACCAGATCCTCCGAGTTAGGATTGAGCAGCCCACAGTCTTCGCCAATGGTTCTAAGTACGGCAATGTCATCTCGTGATGCAAGAATAGTTCTAATTCCACCTTCCATCAAAGTTAAGACTGCTCGTTTTGTATCTTCCCTCATTGTTCCTTTTAGACTGATCAAGGCTAAGAAGATTAAGTTGTTTGGTTCAACCGAGGCATGATCAGATTCTGTCACGCCTTTGCAAGCATATGCAATCACTTTTCCTGCTTCAGCTTCCATATACCCAATGGCTTGCGCAAGCGTTCTCCTTTTTATTCCATCTAATACTTGTATTTTTCCGTCAATGTCATAGTGATATGAACATGAGGACAATAGATGTTGTGGAGGTCCTTTACAATGCAAGTATCGTTTTCCATTTTTCACAATCAGTACTCGACAACATTCTTGCAAAGGGTTGCACCCACTGTGTTCTATCATTTCACATTGCTGAATCACAGATTCTCTTTTCATGCCCAACTTCGCCTCAGCCCACGACATCAGAGGTACAAACTCTGACTCACAAGCACTTGGGTTTATCAGGAACAGTGTGCCAATCCCATCAGATAAGCCTTCAAGAACATTGGACGCCAACGCCGAGCTTTCACTGATAAATTCTTCACCAACATAAAACTTGTCGATTTCCTGTTCGTGCTCCGTCAGCCCTCCAAATTTATCAGTGCAAATAGTTGTGACACAGGCCATCTTAAGACAAGCTTGATAATCTCTCTCCGTGGCCCTGTGTGCTAGTGTTCTCCGACTCCAAATAATGGCTGCAACCGCAATGACAAAGCCCATACCTTCCATTACACCCAGCAATGACAGACTTAATAAGGTTGTCAAAACTCTGACTGTCCCTCTTGATCCTGTGAAGATTCCCCTGAAGACATGCACAAACGTTCGCACAGGGGTAGGTTCTCCCTTTGTATCTGGTCGGAATCTCCTCTCATCATCCAACTTTCCTGCTGTATAGCGGAGAAACAGCACGATGATGATGAGGATGGAAATAAGGAGGCCAGAAATATGAATACAGTTGTTCAACTTATGAAGGTAAGTTTCAAATTTGCACTTATTATCTGCATACTGCATTGCTTGGCTCATCCTGTCGCCCCACACTGTATCCATGCCCGTAGACGTGACGAGAATCCGAGCATCTCCATTGACCACTCTGCAACCATAAAACAAAAACGGGTTTTGATCATTAATGGTTGTCGATTTGATCGATCCTTCCAGTTCCAG
>NC_026156.1:2781547-2799067 GCF_000512975.1 Sesamum indicum
CCGTATCTCCTTTTCGCAGAAATGCTACGTCACCTACCTGAAGATCAATTTCATGAACAAACTGATCGCGCCCCTCTCTAACAACTAGCACTTGTCTCTTCCTCCCTCTCGACTGCCAAGAACTCTCCAACTTCTTCTGTGAAATCGATTCCAGGCACTTGTGTATAGTTGTAAGGATGACAAGTAGGAAGACGTAGAACATCAAAATTGCGCCATTGTACCAACCAGTGTTCAAGCCTTCCTCTTTGATTCCAAAGCCTAGGGACAAGAATGCAGCAGAAGAGAGGAGGAATACCGTGTAATTATTGCAAGATCCTAGAAATGAATGGAAGAAAGTGACGAGAACTTGACATAGTTGGCAGGGCTTGCGCGAGCTGATGTCTTGGCGACTAGAAATCCCGTTTTGTAGATCAGTGTTTAGTGCTTCTGCAGCTCCTCTAACTCCTCCAATATCCTGAAGGCCCTGTAGATCCTCATTCTTTACAATTTCAGTAATATTATTCCTTTGGATTTGTTGAAGCTCGACGTTGTTCTGATGTTCATCAGATGCCGAATCATGGGCGCTTAATAATATGTCCTCATCAGTTGGATCTGCCGAAATATCAAGAGCTGCTGATACTGTTGCTGAATCCTGATCACCATTACAGAATGGTCATATTGCAGTAATGTACCACTCATATATATGTTTAGTAGTGTAATAATTTCAATATTCTGTGACATTTGTCCAACAAATTCTTTTTTCCAGAATTTCTCAAGTTAAACATCTTCTCGAAAATGGAGCAAAATACCATCTTATGCACCTTTTGCATCTCTGCATGAGTTTTAACCAATAAAAATATTATTATATATGTTTAATATTATTACTAAATATGTTTATATATAAAAATAATATATATTTTCCTTCTTGTATTCATCCTCTCCATGGATAGCCTTTGCCTCCGCCATTGGCCCTCACCTCTCTCCTTGGTGCCACCACCCCCTCCCCCTCCCTTGTATGTAATATATATGGACATATGAAAGAAATGAAAGCAAAGTAGTATACCTGGTGATGAGGTAGTAGAGTGTGATGAGTAGGTGAGATTGATGAGAGTGAAGTAGAAGAAGTAATATAATTAGGAGGGTCAAAAAGAGCTCTTTTGAATATTTCGACGGAACGAAGCAGCAAAATTACGCTCATAAAAGTAGTAGTAGAAGTGTTGGATATGAATGTATCCGGTTGTGGGACGGCAGTAGTGGTGGACCGCAGAAGTGATTGCTGCGCCTCAACATCAAAACAGCTGCTCGCATTCTCCAGTATTAATGAACCCGACATGGATCAATTCTGAAGAAGCAAGCGCCTGCAGAGTTGTTGGGATCCGTCATGTTCATGCACTGCGTACGTACTTGTTAATTAATTTGACACAAAAATTAAGGCTGTGTAGCTTAGGGGGCAAGAATTAATACCTACCTTCCTTCACTCTCTCTACCCACGTATATGTTTCCCCTGCAGCTTAAACGTCCCTCTGCACGCCTTAGATCATACACACTGAAACTGCTTTTTTAAGATCAAAGAAAGAAAGAGAGGGCAGCTCCAAAACTGGAGCATGTTAATCAACCC
Organism: Sesamum indicum; assembly: GCF_000512975.1. NCBI lineage: Eukaryota > Viridiplantae > Streptophyta > Magnoliopsida > Lamiales > Pedaliaceae > Sesamum > Sesamum indicum. The sequence goes on from NC_026156.1 coordinate 2,783,145, forward strand.
CCAAAAAACTGCAATCTATGGTGAAGATTGGATGGGTGGCAGCACATCTATATATACTACTCGCCCCTTACAAAATAAAATAAAACCATCAACTCATCCCAAAACCTTCCCAGAAATTTCCTTTTTCCAATATGACATCACCTACACGATTTTTCTTTCCTCTCCTTCTCATTCACACACTAAATGAAAACAAATTCAGACAACAAAATATGTAGTTCAAGAGCCTGCAGGATATCCGTATCATCAAAACTTACTGTTCCTTAATTATACCTAATTATTATTTTTCAAAAAAAAAAATAATATAACGATATTTCTAAATTAGCCAACATATTGTATTCTTACAATATTCAATACGCAATACATGTCATCAATACTTTTAAACCAATCAGCCAATTTTTATTAATTAAATTAAAATGAAAATCCTGCCATTGACTTACGCAAATATTATCCGTTAAAAAGTATACTTTGTTTTGTTGTGCATTTTCATACTAATTCTTAGTTATATTATTCCAATTGTATATAGCATTTAATTCGGGTACGCAAAGGGGAATATATATATATATATATATATATATGTTAGGAATGACTAATAAGAAGACCAAGTCCCTTGCCCTGTTTTTAACTATTAACCAACAAATCCTCTTTTATTCTATTATATCCGTTGGATTAAGGATTGGATAAGTCTAATTGATTTTATCTACTTAGTCATGGCTCTATAAATAGGCCTTGAGTTCATTTCATTTTCACACCAAACAATCGAGAGCCTTTTCTCTTCTAACTCTTTCCTCTTCTTTCACTTCTGAGTGTTAATTTTGTTCGTTGTTTCAAGCTTTCTTCCACGAGTGCGCGTGTAAGAAAGCTTTCACTTCTGAGTGTTAATTTTGTTCGTTGTTTCAAGCTTTCTTCCACGAGTGCGCGTGTAAGAAAGTAATAGCTGTGTTAACCTTGGGGAGCGATCGATTTATACTATCTGCACCACGTTAGTACCGAAATTTCGCTTTCAAAGCAGTGGTTTTTCCACGGCACAGTCTTTCAATATTCCAACAATATATATATGAAATAATACAAATAGTATTCATTAATACCTATGGTTTACGCGTTCCCACAAAGCTCTCACGTCTCACAGTCTTCCCTTCCAATTCCCTCACGCGGCAACCACTGATCATTCACCACACCTTCTTTGTATTTATTACACAATTACCAACTCTCAATGCCACAAAGACGCTACGGAAACAAATTTTCACCTTTTTTTTCTTTAGTAATTTTTTTAATGAATTTAAATTCTAGCCACAAAGACGCTACGGAAACAAATTTTCACATTTTTTATCATTAATAATTTTTATAATGAATTTAAATTCTATTATTTGTTTCATTTTATATAAATTTATTTTATATTTTTTGTTATATTAATATATCAATTAAACTAATATATATATATAATATTATTCAATCGTTCAATTTAATTTATAAAATTATTAATATAATCATATAATTACTCTTTCCTCTATTCTCATCTGTCTCGACAATATTGATACGTAGCTCTAATATTTTATAGCATAATATCTTAAATAATTAGAAAGAAAATGAAGTCTTAAATCAACTCTGCGTAATCAATTTCTTTTTTCTTTATAGAAATAAACCATCCATTATGTCATTTAATTCAGAATATATATATATATACACACACACATCAATGATTTTATATTTTAAAAAAATAAAAATAATATAATTAACTCGTAATTAGTATAAATATTAATAATATAATTAAGAAGCGATAGTTAATTAGTCTTGGTAAGCAGTTGAAATCGCTTTGCCTCTTCTATTAATATTGTAAATGGACGTAGACGAGACGCTGCCCAAATTCAATATTCTTATTTTTATTTTTAAAAATACTTCAAATATTTATCCAAATTCATTATAACTAAAAATCATTATAAATACTGAATTTTGGTAATATTTAAGTTCGTAACATATGTTGATTAATTAAAGTTACAACTTAATTTTCACGTTAATTTATTAAATGGTGGTTGATAGTATTGATTATCATAAATTTTTTAGTTGTACGTAGGAAATAATCAATTTTCTTATAGTGTAATACGTAAAAAAAAAAACACACAGACACACAATATATATATGAATTAAGAAGAGAAATTTCAAAGTAAATCATGAATATTTTTGTAAAGAATTAAGGTGCAACTAAGAAAATTCCGTATGGAAAATACTTTCCGTGAAAAATAAGATTATTGTAGTGATTCACTTCGTTATTTGACAATTAGCAACACTGTCGACTACACATCGCAAGCAATTTTTCTTAATTTTTGGTTTTAAGCTCTAATTGATGCTAAGTTAAGAAGAACGTTGTAACGATAAACATGCATCAAAACAACATCGTTAAATTACAACCACTTTTTCTAAGTTTGGTATAATTATAAATACTTTTTCGTTTTTTGAAAAATTACAAATATCGACATGATCTTAAAATCCATTTCATTAGCCTTCAATGGATTTTTATTTAATTTTTGTTGAGCTGACTAAAATTCTATTTTGGATTAGAATTAATAATTTTTATATATTTTCTAACATTTTTGAAAATATTTTAACAGACTAATATGCCCTATGAATTATTCACTTTACCCTTAAGTTTTTTTTTTTTTAAAAAAAAAAAGAAGATATTTTTTCAAATATTTTTTTATTTAAAAAAAATAATAAGGTCAAGTAGTAATTTCCATAATATCTTCTAAAAACTGCTTAATTACTTTTTATTTATTTATAATTTTTTAAATAAGAAAGAAGTGTTGGTAATTATATAAAATTTTAAGAAACGTAGTTGTAATTTAACTAACCAAACAAGAATCCTCCATCTTAAGACATATTTTAAAGCAGAGAAAGGATAGTATACGACTAAGGAGGAGGGAAGAGACTTTTAATCAAACAGGATGATGTATTCATCCTCATAAATTGTAGTGCTGAATTTCATGGAAGGTGGAAGGATGCATCCACGAAGTTTCAAGTGGGTTTGGTTGGTATGTTCTGTCCAAAGTGTTTCTCAGTCCTGCATTTTTTGCTCAAAATTTTTATGTACATTAATTGTGTGAAATATTATTATTAATAAGTTAATTCAATATTACCGATTAATTAAGAATTATTGAATGATTAATAATCCCACATAATTATAGTTATATGCTCTAAAATTACATCTAAATTTGTTTACGTTCACCAAATACTTTTAGATTGACTAAGCTGAGCATATGCATTGCACGCTTGTGATTTTTATTATTTCTATAAAATTAATTAATGAGGGTAATATTAATCAAAATTTAATAACAGATTTAGACTATCGAAAGTATTCATTCAAATAGTTAGATTGAGGCCTTATAATTTATAACATATCTGAATTGGAATTAAAAGATCATTGTCAAGATTATTGATATGCGGACATGACGGTGAGGGCGAAGCCCAATCAGAATGGAGGCCCAGATTGAGCTATGTAACAGGAATGTTGTTGTTAGAAGTTAGAAGCGGTGAGTGTGAGGCTGTGAGCCAGATTTAAGGTTGGGCGAAGCTGTGCCTCTTTTGAGACAAACTCAAACTCACTCACACACAGTCCGCATAAAGAGGGAAGTAATTAATGGCAATGCCGTCATCAACCGTAAACCAACCAACTCGCTGCAAATCACAATCATCACTTGTAATTGCGAAGCAGGGATTGCCCAAGTGTTGTTAAAGTCGTGTTTTGACACTTTTAGTTTCTTTCTCATTGTAATTTTGCGTTTTAATTTTAGTTGGTTAAGTTAATTAGCAGTTAATTGGAACAAACTATTAATGATACTACTCATTATGTTCAAGATTTAAATAATATGTACCAAGACATCAAATATTAATAAAAATTCAAAAGAATTGACGCTCATGGTGATAACATTTAAATCCGAATTTCCGCTTCATTCTTCAATTCTATTTATAATTACATTCTTCATTTAAATTAAATTTAATAAAATCAAACCAATCACTACTAAATATAAATATATTTGAATTTTGTGGGCCAATAGATGATGCCCTTTACAAGGTGTTAAATTGATGAGTTGAAGTGGAATTAAGATTCTGGCTTGCTTTTAAGTAATTGCTTTATCATTAATCAAACATGTGCCATTCTAATGCTTATCTTATAATACCTTATCTGTTTAATCTTTAATATTTCATTAGTGGTAGAAAACACATCCATCATCATCATCTTTACCTTTATCATTCTCCCCCTTGTCTTTTTTGTGTGAATATATAATATGGGGAATACAAGTTTCCTTCCTCTCTAACACTTTTTTATTTATGAAAAAAGGGTGCATAAATAAATAAAAGAAAAGAAAAGGTGAATGTTAGTTGAAATTGGTCAATAGAGTTCATATGAGATCAGATCATAAAACTGAACAACTCAAACGTTAATGTCTTTTGTTTGTACTGTAATACTTTCGAGTTGGGTCGAGTCAAATTTATTAAAAAAATAATAAATTATGTGTAATTTGATGGGTGATGATTCAACGTATTTCAATGTGTTTATCAAGTATTTAGGATATAATTGCATATATAATAAACACACAGGGGGACAATAGTTGATACATTTTGGTATAGTTCATGACTCATGAATCAACCCCAATAAAAAATACACAAATCCTATCCTATTTTGAGTCGTTCTGAAGGGCATGCAATATCATATACAGTGGAGGTACTAATTATGAATAATCCCCATCACACTCATATAGTCGCATTCCAATCAACTAAAATATATTCAAGTGGAAATTGTTTGGAAAAGTAAAGTAATAGAGAGAGCATTCTTGAAATTTGATTTAGAAAAACACAAAAATAAAATTCAAGCATTGGATGGAGGGTTTGAGTGGTGGAGATTGTAACTTAACCTCATCCAACACACTGAAACACACACCAGAAATTCTGTGAAATATCGTCAATCTGTTATTATATATAAATAATAATATAGTGGAGTGATGATGAGATGAATGATGAGGAAAGAAACATATGGTGATATTCATGATGTTGCTTCCCGGAACAAGCGACTTTTGAAACCACGTCACAATTCTGAAACGCGGCGTTCAACTGGAAGGCCCAAGCCGCCCCTCTTTTCTGTCTTTATTTACAGATAAGCCATTTGACAACTTATAGGTAGAGCGTACGGAAATCCCCGCCCCTACCTTCACTTTCACTCATTTCTCACTCCTGCCGGTTAACGTTGTTGTTACCTTCACTTTCACTCATTTCTCACTCCTGCCGGTTAACGTTGTTGTTACCTTTTTTCCCCCCCCCCCCCCCCCCCCCTTTTTCTAGTAAAAGCATTATGCACTGTGCAGCGACAGTAATAAGGGATAATTTCAGCATCAATTATACTACAAATGTATTTTATTTATTATATTATTGATTAAAATTCAATAAAAATAGGTTGATATTAGAATTTTCTTTGATACGCCATATATGATCAATTGTACAACCATTACATGAAGGAATGAAAAGAATTATGGGGAAGTTAGTGAGCTTTTATTGTGTCTAATTGTGTTGTTTGGAGCAATAATGGAGAAAATAAAAAAAGAGGGAGATGGGGATGGTTGTTTTGGTACGAAAATGGTCTCTCAATTTGTAGTAAGACAGAAATGAAAAGTCTTAAAAGTTTGGAGCATTAAATGATGTCAGTGATTACAATGTGTGTGTGTGTATGTGAGAGAGAGAGAGAGAGAGAGAGAAGGGTCTACACGGTTCCAAGGGCATTTATGTAGTAAACCTGGTACGCCATGCCCATTTATTGTTCCTCCACCCCGCTACCCCCTACTTTATAACAAATATATATCATTACTCTAATAATGCACTCCCATCTTCTTCATTTTTTCACTACAAACACCCAAACAATTCTCTCTTCCTCTCACATCACCCACACCAACTCAAGCTCAACTCTTCCACAGGTGTGTTATTCTGCACTCTATTTCTTGAGGAACATGATCTCTGTTCTCTGTTTTGTCTAATTTAATTATCTGGGTTTAAGGAGGAAAGTTTTGATTTGTTCAATTTTTGTTTGGGTTTTGGGTATTTCTATACACACAAGAATCTATTAATTTCTTTGTTTCTGTTTTGTGTTCTTCTAACCCTCGGCCTGATATAAGAAATAAAAAAAAAAACGGAAATCCTCGGATTGCTGCTCAGCTGTTTCCGTTTTTGTTTTCAGATATTGTCTTTTATTCGAGTGTGCAACTAAAAGCCTCATCTAACCTATACCACCTGTTGTGGATCTTATTCTTGTTCTTGAAAGATTTTAGCTGCGAGATTAAAACGAGATTTGTATTTGATGCGGAATTTATTCTGTTTTTTCTATTAAATTACGTTATTCGTTCTGAGGTGCGGCCGAGATCTTGTTTTGACTTTTTGTGTCAGTTATTGGTACAAACTTCTGTTGAAGATTCATTCTCTTAATTTTCGTTGCTAATTGAAAATTTTGAAAAAGAAGAAATGTCTTTTTAATTCACCTTCCCTGATTGGATTATGACTGAAATTGAAGGTTAAGTTGGGTTCATCTGCAGGGACTTCAAATGTGTTCATTTATTATTAATTGATGGTTTTCCTCTTCTGCGGTCTCTTTTTATTGACATTCATAACATCCTTATCCTTTGTAAAATTGATGTGCTAGTAAACTTGTACGGCACTCTGTGGACTCTTCATATGACAGCTAATACAACCTAAAGAATTTCGTAAGGCAATTCTCCTTGTCTGGCGGTGATGTCTTTTCACCTGGCAAAGGAGAAAGTAATTATTATTGGACTCCAAGTTAGCGTTATTTGCTTTTTTCTTATTTAGATCTTACTATGTTTATGCATTGCAATACCCCATTTATGTCGTTTTGAGAGGTTGCATGATCTTGTTTGTGCTGTTTCACCATTGACCTGAATTGTATAGAAACCTTTTGAGGCTACTGCTGTAATAACTGTTCTTTTTCCTTTTAAATGATCCCTACCGGAGATGTAAAGTTTTACTTCAACTTCCGTGTTACAGCCATCCATGGAGGATATGCGAGTCTTGAAAAATGTGTTCTTTGATGTCATACGAAGACTTATAATTGTGAAATGCATTAACCCATTTGTTCTTTCTATGGGCAGATTTTGTTGGTTCTCATACTCTCCTGCAAAAGGCTGCAAGATTCCAAGTGGGGATACAGCTAATATAGCTACGCTGTGTCTTTTTGTTGTGAAAAAGAGTTCTTGATGTCAATTGAGATGCTGCAGCCCTTTGTACGTGAATGACATAAGCTTCTTGTCGTACCATTGTTCCCTTAGCCGAAGTCCCAGCAGAAAAAATCAACTTTTCCGAGAAGTTTCCTGCATCAGTCCTCCATTGTCCAAGCTTTTTGCAGCTTTTGTTGAGATGCAAGCATCCCAAGAATCCGAAACATCTTCCGGTTTCCACAGTTTCTACAATCGGCCTGTGCAGCAGGTTGAACCATATGGCATTTCGACTTTCCAAGTCCTGAACAATAATTCAACTAGTAGCAAAAGCCAGGGGTCTGGATTTTCTTTTCAAACTTACACTGAACAATTCTTCACTCTGGAATCTACACCAGCAACTGATTTTGCTGCCTACAATTCACCCTCAGCTGTAAGTGTCTCTTCCAGTCGGAGTCCCTTTTCCCCCCAGGGTTCGCATTCATATGGGTCTGATCTACATCACTCATCTGATAATACCTATGGTTCACCTTTGAGTGGGTCTTCTGGGGTCGAAGATGAGAACAAGTTGATGCATGCACTGTGGGTACTGAGGAACGAACTGCTGGGGCCTGAATCGGATACCGATGATAGTGGATCCTTTAACGGTATAGTCACACAGCCCTCGCCATTCACAAGGTACAACAGAATCCTTGAAATGGCCCCTCACATGGACCTGAAACAATTGCTTGTTGCCTGTGCTGAAATAGTATCAGAAGCTGATACTATCTCGTTCTCAGACAGGCAGGTCGCAGTATCAGCTGCAGAAGCTTTGATGGAGATATTAGAAAAGCAGGTCTCAGTGTCTGGTGAGCCTTTACAAAGATTAGGAGCATACATGTTGGAAGGACTCAGGGCGAGGTTGTTATCCTCAGGCAGCATAATTTACAAAAAGTTGAAGTGTAAAGAACCAACAAGTTCTGAATTGATGTCTTACATGCATGTGCTTTACCAAATCTGCCCATACTACAAGTTTGCTTATATGTCTGCTAATGTTGTCATTGGGGAAGCCATGGAAAACGAGAACAGGATCCATGTTATCGATTTCCAGATTGCGCAAGGTAGTCAGTGGGTTTCCTTTATTCAGGCTCTTTCACGCCGGGCTGGTGGGCCCCCATATATTCGCATTACTGGTATCGATGATGCCCAATCAGCTCATGCCCGGGGCGGAGGATTGGACTTAGTTGGGCAGAGGTTAGCACAAGTAGCTAAATCATGTGGAGTACCGTTTGAATTTCATGGTGCGGCTATGTCCGGGTGCGACGTCCAACTGGAGAATCTTCAGGTTAGACACGGAGAGGCATTGGCTGTGAATTTTCCCTATATTCTGCACCACATGCCAGATGAGAGTGTAAACACCATGAATCATCGGGACCGCCTCCTTAGACTAGTTAAGAGCTTGTCGCCCAAGGTTGTGACCCTTGTTGAACAAGAATCCAACACCAACACTTCTACTTTCTTCCAACGATTTTGTGAAACCCTCGACTATTATACAGCAATGTTCGAGTCCATTGATGCAGCACGTGCAAGAGAGGATAGACAGAGGATTAGTGCAGAGGAACACTGTGTGGCGAGGGATGTCGTCAACATAATCGCTTGTGAGGGGACTGAGCGGGTGGAAAGGCATGAGCTTTTTGGTAAGTGGAGACTGAGACTTATGATGGCTGGATTCTCTCCAGTCCAATTGAGTCCATCAGTCGGCATTGCTATCAGGGATATGCTGAAAGAATATAGCTCGAATTATAGATTGGCGGAGGGCCATGGTGCACTGTATCTTGGATGGAAGAACAGAGCTCTAGCAACATCTTCGGCATGGAGATAACAATCAAAAGCTGGAAATGATACGATAATAGGGATATCATCATAAATATGTAGATTTACAAGATAGGGTGCGTTTTACTTGTAAAGTAAACTGATACTGTTTTTTGTGCTTTTCTTTCCTAGTTGATGAAAGCTCCGCTGCTAGAATCTTGATTCTGACTTGTAGACATCTTGTAAATCCCATCACTGAATGGTACTAGAAAGATCTTAATGGGACAGGACCTACATTATTCTGAATGCCGCCTTATGTTGGTACATTTGAGGTGCTTGTTTGAGGGACCATGTTTTGATATACATTGTTCAATGTGTGTATTCATATTTGACACTTTAGTTCAGGCATGTGGTGAGTAGACTGAGCTAATCCACCAGTCATCACCTGCTTTAGTTGTGTGTTGACAACTGACTGGCAGGGAGCCTCAAATCTTTATTACATGGCTACATTGAAAAGCACCTGTTGACTTCCGGAACGAGCCTGAAACCAGAATGGCAATACCGCACTCTGATGCGCTATGCATTTAGATGTAGAAGATGTTGCAGATATATGAACATGACAGTTTCCTAAATGTAAGCTCCTTTGGCCATCAAGCGAAAGGGAAGGGGAAATACTCAAAGTGAATCAAATCGCATAAGCATCAGTTTGAACACATTGAGAACATAAGAGCTATTGTATCAGACAGGCTGATACTCCTTAAAAGCTAAGACAAACAAAGAGTCTTCCAGCCATAAATTGGCATCGAAGGAAACAGAGAGCTATCTCTAATAGTCACCATCCAAACCAGCAACTATTACAGTCTTCACATCATGATCGACAGTTTTGCTGCAGAAATTGTATAAGCTCTTCAAAAAACTATGCTTCATCAATACCAATCACCTCTAGCTGTTATGACTTCAACAAGAAAATATTAGCACATATACTATATCATAGAAGAGCTCCGCAGGCCAATAGTGCTCAAATTAACTGCTTTAGTCATATGTAGATACCGCAATGTATTTCCAAGTTAAAAGAGATAGCAGCGGACATCCACATGAAGGTATTCAGCAATGCCTTATCATACACTTCAGCATACAACATTTCTCAGAATGATGAGAGTAATGATAATGGCTGACACCGCAACATTCCTTTCCAAAGAGTTACCAAATACTTGAAACCCATCATCGGGGTCACTGTACTTGAGATACACATCCACAAGTGCACTACTAATTGCAACATTTCCACTAATTTGACTCTACATCAATATGTCCTGAGCTTGTTTCTCCTGCTCTAGAATGGCTAGGGAGGGACAAGTCCTAAAGACAGAGGCAAACATGTACTGGTCGGGCAGCGAATCATATCGTCTCACTCAGAGATAAAGACTCAATCCCACCTCCTCCAGCTACTTTTGCACGTATCCTGCGTTCGTTGCATTCCACGAAACTACATCTTTCATACCAAAATGAAATATGGGCAGCATCCAGATCTCCAGCTTCGCATACAAAACTAAAAGCTTGATCTTCAGATATTCATTTAGGTATAAATCCAAGAAGCACCATTTGCCAATGAATTCTTATAGTCCTTTCTGTATTCTTTCCTGAAAACGCATTCTTGCAATAGAAGTGAATAGGTTTCAGGACGGACTTGTACCCTACCTTCGGTGCATAAGCCTCGACTTTGACCAGAACGAGAAGGTTTTGAATAATTAGCAAGAGAATTAATTATAGACAGCGTTGTTAGATAATTAGAGTGCTCGACGGATTTAATCTTGGTGGTTGCACAAGAGGGCTGGCAGTGGAAGAATAATATCCAAATTGAACTAGGATTCACCTTATCTGACTAGGTGGTTGCACAATCAAAGAACGGAGAGTGCTGGCAGTGGAAGAATAGGATCCGAATTGGACTAGGATTCAGCTTAGTAAATTGTATATAAGGAACACCAAGTAACCACGAATTAATCCCCACTACTGTTCAGATCCTTTTTTCCTCTACATATGATTCTTTGATCATCCTTCTTTCTTGATTCACGCATGCATGGCTCCTTCAACTTCTCAAACCGCCCAACGCTGCCTAAATCTTAGTAGGCATGCTGATCATGATGAAGAAGTGATTCTTCATATTGGAAGCATGGAACTGAAAAAAGATGGCACTTTCGGTCTGCCAGCCGCCGCTTCTCAGATCAACGTTGACGCCTCACCATCAAATTCCGACTCTTTCAGCGTCTTCTCGTTTAATACTCAGGAAGAAAGTGCCCCAATACCTACAACCTTCAATAATATTAAAGTCCGATGTGTTTTGGCTCAAGACTACTCTCCTACTCATGACGGTATTTGGGGGGCACGCTTCTTTACGACTGGAGGTAATCTTTTCCTATGAATTTTCGTTAGCCATAACAGATGATATTATTAACGATAAAAAAAATTATCAAGTGTAGTTTTAAAATTGTCTTAAAAAATCTGTACTATATATTAAATGAAAATATCCTTTTTTGTGTCTCACTCTTTGTTTAAATATTTAATTTAATTTTTTTTATTTATTTATCTAAATTTTCACTCCCCCACTATTTTTTTCCTCTTAAGTGTTTTGACCCTTCTTTTTCAACTCGTATCAATGCCTATTTCCATGTGTCTGTGTTGTGTTCAATTGTGCTGATTGAAAATAATGATTATAAGAAGTTTGAATATTAATTAACTCTGTGAATTGTTTCCTTAAAGGAGATGAGTACACGTCCCAAGCCCATAATCCTGGGCATGAGGATCTCATGGGTTCTACGGGTCATCAACATTGGTCTTTGGGTCCACATGCACCAGAAACTTTGGCTGCTACAACTTCAATCGGACAACCAACAGTAAATTCTTTTTACGATCGTCCATCAACAACATCTAACTTCGTCCACCAGTTCAGCAGCACACCACTTTTGTATGGTGATCCAAGGATTAGGCCTATGATGCCATACAATCAGTTTGGGGGACTACATCCTAGTAACATGTGCTCTCCGAGGATTCCTAGTAGCCTGCCGAATGATCAAGGCGTGAGCCAGCCCTTCCCACAGGCCGGACCTCTTGATGCAAGCCATTTGGAACAAATTTTAAAAGGGGGTGCTCATGAGCAGAAGGAAAGTTTAGTTTCTATACTTGAGCACTCGATTTTTATGTTGATGTTGGATAGACGGCTGCATTTTGTCTACAAAATGCTCATCGATGCATGCGAAGGCCAGCAGTTGGATTCGCTCGTCAGGAGGGTGTTGTCGCAAGGGGAATACTTTGTCAGTTCAGCATTTTGCAAACAAGGGTAATGATCCTAAGATTCCAAGACTTTTAATTATTTCTTGTAGCTATGTTGTGCTAATTAGTTACTGTGAAGTGAACTAATGACTTAATATTTGGACAGAGCTAGTTCAATCATCAAACTCATCAGAAAAGTGAAGAGGACACCTCATGCCTTCGCCATAGCAAGACTTCTATCGACTAGATTCATGGATATAATGACTCATCCTACGGCCAGGAATGTGATTGTACAGTGCCTAGTCCTCTTTCGAAGTCAGCCTAATGAGGTATGAATAATTCCATCTTCTGCAGTAGTTTCAATTCCTAGTTGTGCAATTCAAACGGTTTTAGTAATACTCTTCGTCTTTTGAAATCTCAGATACTCTACGAGAACGCAATATATCATTTCAGAGACTTGGCCATACACGATGTGGGATGTCGATCACTGAATGACTGCATCAATTTGATCGGGGGAGAACAAAGAATTACGCTACTCAATCATATTGCAGACGTCTCAGATTATCTATCATATGATCCATACGGGTACTAATTATTACACCAACTCCAGTACTTCCATTTTATCTCGGATTCATATCTAGCTACATTTGATCATGGCCTTTGTTTCCAGGAACTATGTTGTCCAGAATTTACTCAGCATCAGAAACATGGACATTAGTAATAGAATAACAGGTCGCCTCCAAAACCAGTTTATACGATTGTCAGTGATAAAAGGAGGCAGCCATGTTGTGGAGAAATGCATGGAAGCTTCGGACAGCGGGATTATTGCTGTCGTAGAAGAAATATTAGATTGTCCTAAAGCACCCCTTCAACTTGCACGAGACCAATTTGGAAACTATATCATTCAAGCAGCCTTAAAGAAGACTAAGGTCATTCTTGTTTACTTAATTATACTACAATTTAAGTTTCTACCACCTTTAAAGCTAGCTCTTTTATCTTGCATGATTATCAAGGACTTATGTTATGTTTTCTGGTAATAGGAGCATGGTCTTAACAGCTTTTACAATGCTCTCGTGCGACGTCTTGAGCCTCACCGCAGAGCAATTTGCCGAACCGCAGGTGGAAAGAATGTGTTGAGTATTCTGGAAGCAAATGAAGATTAACTCGATCGAGATGCAATGGAAGTGATGGCTGTGGTTGTCAAGGGAAGTATGATTGATGTACAGACGAAACTGCTGTTCCTTTTGGAGGAATAATGAGAGCTTATGTACTGCTCTAGTGTAGCATCAGTAAAGCTGATGATTCTGTTCCTTCTTTTTCTTTTTTTCCTGTTTCTGATGACTATGGATTCGTGAATGGAACAACTTTTCTTTTGTTTTGGCTGTTAATAAAAGTTTTTGTGAATGTGCCCCTCAAGAGAAAAAATATAAAAATAAAAATTAAAAAATGCAGGAGTCACACATGGATAGTTTATTTTAGTAATCTCAACTTTTCTCTCACCAACTGTTTCTTTATTTTATTCCTGAAAAAAAATATGTTTAAATTCCTGTTTCCTGTAGGACGACAGCTTTCATAGCTCAGTTGGTTAGAGCACCCGTTTAGTAAGCGGGAGGTCTTGAGTTCGACTCTCAATGAAAGCAGCAATACATTTTGCCCTACTTCCTTATTGGTTTTCAGGTTAGAGCGTACACAATTTTTGTGGTAGGGATACGAGGGGATATAACGAGATTTTCCAGATCACTTTCACGTGACACGTGACAATTATTATTACCAAATATTAAGATTATACTATTTTTTTTTTCTCTTTTAACTATTGTTAGTGATTTTTAATCTACATAGTTGACAGATGATAAAACATATTGATTATTAGTTAATAATACGTCAAAGGCTGAAATGTGACGCTTTCCGCTATACCTGGAAGACTCAATGTGACGCTTTCCGCTATACCTGGAAGACTCAGTTTTAATATGGTTCACTGGGCCTCCTAAACTTTTATGACAGCAGCGCCACAATTTGAAACACATACATATCATAGTTTCACCTTTTGGATAATAGTGTAAGCTCCCTACGGAGCTAGTATCAGATCTCATTCGAACAATTCATTGAAAGAATTTTCAGTACAATTTTGTTGTGACACGAAGATGAAGAGAACAAAAACTTGGAGCGAAGCAAATTGAAACACAACACCATAGGTGAATGAATTTTCAAATAGATGCCTGGATTTGATAGGATTTTATTACAAGTAAAATACCAGTAAATTTGATACAGAAGCAACCCAGCTTCAATCGCAAACTTTATACACGCAGATTTCTTCGAAAATGTAAGAAGGCAGAATCCTCCATAATTTCGCAGGCAATGCCTATGAACCCGTACGAATCTGCCTGTTCTGAGACTCGAGAACAGCTATTGTAGCCTCTTTAACTTGTCCACTTACATAGTGCTGGCGGCACACAGGCATATATACTTCAACCCCAGTAATGAGTTCCATTTTAGTCTCATCTGTCTTCCTCAAAGTAAAGTAAGCGCATTTACCACATACCTCAAATCCAGAAGTTAATTTTGTAATAGAATCAGCAATGGAGATTATATCAAGTACTGAACCAAAGCTGCTTCTGCCAACAAACCAAAGAAACAAGCAAAAAATTCTCAGTGAATCAAACCGCAGTAAGCATCAGCTTGAAAACATAGAGACAGACAGATATTTTATCAAATAGGCTGATACCAAAGAAGGCCTAAAACAAAGAAAGAGTCTTCCAGCCTTCAATTGGCATCTAAGAAAACAGAGAGCTACCTCAAATAGTCACCATCCAAACCAGCAGCTATTACAGTCTTCCCATCATGATCAGCAGCTTTGCTGCAGAAATCAATGTAGGTCTTTGAAAAACTGAGCTTCATCAATACCAATTACCTCTAGCTGTTATCAGGTCAACGAGAAAATATTAACCCACATACTATCATAGGAAAGCTCTGGAAAATTTTCAGTAATGCTGCAAACTATATGCTTCGGTTCACATGTAGATATGGAAACATAGATCCAAGTAAACTATACGTATTACAGTTCGCAATACCTTATCATACACTTCAGCACCCAGCTTTTCTCCTAATGATGAGAGATCTGCTTATGGGAGGCACGGCAACTTTTGTCCATCATTTGTCACAATATAGTCTAATCCATACCTAGAATCTTTGTCTGATTTTTATTATTGCCACACTTGTGCAAAATCATAAACCAAAACAAGAATTGATATTACAGCAATGCAAGCAAGGAATAGATCATAGCTTCACACTTGTATTGACGAATGAACAGTTAAAAGATGTTATGCAAGTATGCAATGAATGGAGAGCAGCCACATTAATTTATAGCACTTCATCAAAGACAATGCATTAACTAACCCAAACCAGCTAACAGGAAACTAGAAATAATATATGTATGCAACCTGCCATTACTGCTCTGGGACTTCATTTCCTTAAGAAGGGTGGTTGTTTTTCCGGCGAACATGGGTCCCACAACGACGTGAATGTCGACTCACCTCGGTGCATAAGCTTCGACATTTACCGGAATTAGCTAGAAAATTAAAGACAGACAGCGTGGGAAGAAAATTAGGGTTCTCGAAGGGTTTCATCTTGGTGGTTGCGCAATGAAGAGTGGAGGGCTGGCAGTGGAAG